>NW_028137029.1:0-23584 GCF_965140915.1 Aythya marila | reverse complement strand
ACCCCTCAGCCAATCGGGCGGCGCCGCCCCCTGCTCGCGGCCAATCGGGAGGCCGCGCGGCATCACGTGACGCGTTCAAAGCGGCCATTTCGTGAGGGAGCCGCGGAGCTGGGGGGGGGGGCGAGGGGGAATCCCTCATTGTGTCCCCGTGCGGGGTCAGGGAATTAAATTCCTTTATTTTTTTAAGTAATAAATGATAAACGGGGATAGTTTGTGCTTGTTTTGCCCGAATTTCCCTGATTTTTCGGGAAAATGTAGGAGAAAGGCACTAAAAACCACTGCTAAGCCTGTGCCAAGCGTGTAGGCGCTGTCAGATGAGCCACAGGAATAACAAAAATGGTTAAAAAATGAATTTCTACCCCAAGGAAGGAGGGCAGCAGCTGGATGAGCGGCCTGAAGTGCTGCCGGGGCTCGTTTGTTCCTTTTGGGACTCCAAACACCTAAAGAAATGAACCTAAAAGTGTTTGTTCCTCTTGGGACTTGAAATAATTTTTTAAAAAAGGAAGCCAAAAGCGTTTGTTTTTACTGTGATTTTAAAACATCTGAAAGAAAACGCAGCCTAAAAGCTGTGTGGTGTCAGGGGGGAATAAAGCAGAGCGGCCTGTGTCCAAAAACCTCCTTTCTCAGCCAAAAACTCTTTCCTCAGCCACGTCTGCTCTGCCACGGTGTAATTCTTATTTATACAGAATAAACCTTATTATTGTCATCGTGGTGTGGGTTTATAGCGGCTCGCTGTGCTGTGGGAGCCGTTTCCTTCCAGGTGCCCACCTGCGGCTCAGATCCGGGTCCTTTTCCTATCAGAGAACTTTTCTCGCGTCTCCCTGCCGAGCCCCGGGCCTGCCGAGGAGCTGCTGGTGACAAAACCAGCTGCGAACCTGCGTAAACCACAAATAATCCATAAATTTTGTCGCTTTAACGATTATATGAAGTAATTTATGCTGTGAAGCGTCCTACCTGCTCGCTACCGCCTCGCTGAGCGCTTCCCTTGCCCCCGTTCCCCTTTTCACCCCCCTTAAGGCCGGCGGAGCCCCCGTCAGGGCCGCCACCATTTTCGTGAGGCGCTGCTGCGCAGCACGGCGGCTGCCTGCGTGCCGGCCCCCGGGGCTCCCGCTGCGGCCTCCGCCGGGCGATTCGCCGCTCCCCCGGCTCCGCCGGGGACGGCTCCGGCCTCGGGAGCCCCGAACCGGGCCCGGGCCCTGCCCCGGCCGCGGCCCCGCCGCCCTCGGGCCCCTCCGCGGCCGCCTCAGGCCCCGTCACAAAATGGCGGCGGGTGCGCGACGGCGGGAAGCGAGCGAGGAGGCGCCGCCCAATCAGGAAAGCGCCTTCCCGCGTCGCTAGGCAGAACGGACGCCCTTCCATTTTTCCATAGGGCGCGCCGCGCCCAATGGGAAAATAAAACGAGCCGCGAGCGCGGCGCGGGCGGACCAATAGGCGAGCGCCTTTCCGCGTCGCTAGGCAGAACAGCGCCCTCCGCGGCCTGCCATAGGGCGCCGCTCGCCCAATGGCAAAATCACCCGGGGGGTGCGCAGCGTTGCGGGGGTAGAGCGGGCGCGGCGCGCATGCGCAGGGGGGCGCGCAGGCGCGGGGGGGGCGCGCGGCGCATGCGCGGTGCGCGCGCGGGAGGCGGCGGCGGCGGCGAGGAGGAGGCGGCGGCGGCGGCGGCGAGGGCCGGGCCCGGGGCCGCTCCGCTCCGCTCCCCCCCCCCCCCCCCGGGTGCTTCGCGTGAAGGCGCCGCCCCCCCCTCCCCTTCCCCTTCCTCTTCCTCATCTCCCTCCGCCTTCCTCCTCCTCCTCCTCTTCCTCCTCCCGCCGCTCGGCCTCCGCCGCCTCAGGCCTCACCCCCCCCCCCCTCCTCCTCCATCACCTCACAGCCTCCCCCCCCCCCCCCTTTCCCCCTCCCCCTTCCCCGTTTCCCCTCCCTTCTCCCGTTCCCTTTTCCCCGTTTTTTGTTTTTTTTTTCTTTTTTTTTTTTCCTCCCCTTTTTCCCGCCGCCGCCGCTATGGACGTGAAGCGGCTGAAGGTGACCGAGCTGCGGGCCGAGCTGGGCCGGCGCGGCCTGGACTCGCGCGGCCTGAAGGTGGAGCTGGCGCAGCGGCTGCAGGAGGCCCTGGACGCCGAGATGTTGGCGGCGGGGCCCGAGGAGAGCGGCGGAGGAGGAGGAGGAGGAGGAGGAACGGGAGGAGGAGGAGGAGGAGGAGGAGGTGGAGGAGCAGCAGCAGCAGCAGCAGCCGCGGGGACCGGCGGAGGGGAAGCGGGGCCGCCGGCGGGCCCGGCCTCGCAACGGCCCGGAGGAGGCCCCGAGGAGGAAGAGGAGGAGGAGGAGGAGGAAGAAGACGAAGAGGAGGAGGAGGAGGAGGACGAGGAGGCGCTGCTGGCCGACGAGGAAGCCGCCGAGGCTGCCGGTGAGGCGGAGGCGGCCCCGGCCGGCCCCCCGGAGGAGGAGGAGGAGGAGGAGGAGGAGGCGGAGGAAGAAGCAGCAGCAGCAGCCGCGGCCCCCCCGGAGGAGCCCCCCCAGCAGCAGCAGCAGCCCCAGGAGCCGGCGGCGGCGGGGGCCGAGGAGCCGCAGCCCCAAGGCCCCGAGGGCAGCGGCGTCAACGGCGCCGAGCGGCCGCCCGAGGAGGCTCCCAGCGGGGACGAGGCCGCAGCCGCGGAGGCCAAGGAGGAGGAGGCCGCGCAGGCCGGTGAGATTTGCCCCCCCCCCCCGAGGGGTTTTGGGGGGGCTCCGGGGTGGTTTTGGGGAGGTTTTAGGGGTGCTTTGGGGGGTTTTGGGGGTCCCAAGGTGCTGGCCTTTAAGGTTTGGGGGGTCCTTGGGGTGTTTCGGGGGGTCCTTGGGGTGCTTTGAGGGTCCCCAGGGTGTTTTGGGGGGTCCTTGGGGTGCTTTGGGGGTCCCCAATCTGATGGCCCTTAAAGTTTGGGGGTCCCCGCGATGTTTTGGGGGATCCTCGGGGTGTTTTAGGGGGTCTTTGGGGTGTTTTGGGGGTCCTGAGCTGCTGGCCCTTAAAGTCTGGGGGGTCCTCAGGGTGCTTTGGGGGTGCCTTGGGGTGATTTGGGGATCCCAAGATGCTGGCCCTTAAAGTTTGGGGGTTCCTGGGGTGTTTTGGGGGTGCTTTGGGGGGTCCCCGAGTTGCAGCCCCCTAAAATTTGGGGGTCCCTAGGGTGTTTTGGGGGATCCCAATTTGTTCTCTCTAAAGTTTGGGGGTCTCTGGGGTACTTTGGGGGATCCTCGGGGTGTTTTGGGGGGTCCTTGGAGTGCTTTGGGGGTCCCAAGCTGCTGGCCTTTAAAGTTTGGGGGTTCCCGGGGTGTTTTGGGGGTCCTCAGGGTATTTTGGGGGATCCCAGTCTGCTTTCCCTAAAGTTTGGGGGTCCCTGAACTGCTGGCCCTTGAAGTTTGGGGGTCCCCGGGGGGTTTTGGGGGTCCTCAGGGTGCTTTAGGGGGGTCCTGAGCTGCTGGCCCTTAAAGTTTAGGGGTCATTGGGGTGTTTTGGGGGTCCCCGGGGTGTTTTGGGGGATCCCAATTTGCTTCTCCTAAAGTTTGGGGGGTCCCCAGGGTGCTTTTTGGGGTCCTTGGGGTGCTTTGGGGGTCCCAAGGTGCTGTCCCATAAAGTTTTTGGGGTCCCCCGGGTATTTTTGGGGCCCATCAGGCTGTTTTGGGGGTCCTGGGGTGTTTTAGGGGCCCCGATCTGCTGCTCCCCAAACTTTTAGGGGATTTGGGGGCGTTTTGGGGGCTCTTGGGGTGTTTTTGGGGTCCCTGAGCGTGTTTTGGGGGTTCCCTGTGCCCCCCCCTCACTTGGGGGTCCTCTCACCCCCCAAATTCGGGGCTCTCGGTGCTTTGGGGTCCCCAAAACCCCTCCTAAACCCACCCAAAACCACTTAAACCCACCCAAAACACCCCAAAACCGACTTAAACCCACCCAAAACACCCCCAAACCACTTAAACCCCCCCAAAACTCCCACAAAACCCCCAATTTTGGGGCGAAATCATCTTCCTGAAGCCCCCCGGGGCTCCCTTTGACCATGGGACCCTAAAAAAAAACCCCAAAGGTGCCCCAAGGAGCGGGTAATTAGCGCCTAACGAAGCCTTAATTAACCAGCCCCTGGAGGAAGGAGGGCGCCGCGCCGTTCCGGCCGCTTTTTATGACGTTTGTGGACCCAAAAAACCCCAAACTTGGCTCAATTCAGGGCGCTGGCGGGCTCCGGGCCCAAAGTTGCCTTTTTCTGGGTTTTGAGCTCAAAACAAAAAGCAGATTTTGGGTGAAAATGAGGTTTAAATCGGGGAGAATTGGGTTTAGTGATGGGTTTGGGGTTTTGTGCAGGAGCCCGGCGGGTTCCTGGGGCTTTCGCTTTCCTCGTTAGGAATTAACGAGCAGGTGCCAGGATTTTTCCCCTTTTTTGATGAAAATAGAGATGATATTTGTTAATTTTTAAATTTTAAGGGGTTTTAAGGCTTTTCCAAGACTTCTTTTAAGATTTTTTAGTGCCTTTTTTTGGGTTTATTTTGGGATTTGGCTATGAGAGTGAAGGGAGCTGAATCCCAAAACTTTGTGCTGTTGTTTAATTAATGGGACCGGGGATTTTTCTCTTATTTTGATGAAAATAGAGATGATATTTGTGAATTTGTTCATTTTTAAGGTGTTTTAAGGTGGCTTTAAGCCATTTATAAGACTTTTTAGAGATTTTTTTCTGGTTTTACATCAGGATTTGGCTACAAAAATGAAGGGATCTCAATTACAAACCTTCGTGGTGGCGTTTAATTAATTGGACCTGGGATTTTTCCCTTATTTTGATGACAATGGAGATAGAATTTTATTATTTTTTATTTTTTAAGGGGTTTTAAGGCTTCTTTAAGCCATTTTTAAGACTTTTTAGTGCCTTTTTCTGATTTTATATGGGGATTTGGCTACGAAAATGAAGGGATCTCAATTACAAAACTTTGTGGTGCTGTTTAGTTAATTGGACCTGGGATTTTTCCCTTTTTTTAATGAAAACAGAGATGATACTTGTTAATTTTTAATTTTTAAGGGGTTTTAAGGCTTCTTTAAGCCACTTTTAAGACTTTTTAGTGCTTTTTATCTGGTTTTGCATTGGGATTTGGCTATGAAAACGAAGGGAGCTGAACCCCAAAACTTTGTGCTGTTGTTTAATTAACTGGACCTGGGATTTTTCCCTTTTTTTGGATGAAAACACAGATGACATTTGTTAATTTTTAATTTTTAAGGGGTTTTAAGGGTTTTTTAACCCTTTTTTAAGACTTTTTTGGTGCTTTTCTGCTATTTTCTATGGGGATTTGGCTATGAAAACGAAGGGAGCTGAATCCCAAAACTTTGTGGTGCTGCTTAATTAATCGGACCTGGGATTTTTTCCATTTTTTTGATGACAATTGAGTTGGAATTGTTATTTTTTCATTTTTAAGGGGCTTGAAGGCTTCTTTAACCCTTTTTTAAGACTTTTTAGTGCCTTTTTTTGATTTTATATCAAGATTTGGCTGCGAAATTGGAGGGATCCAACCCCCAAACCTTCACGGGGCACCCCTTAATTCCCCCTCACCCCCATTAACCCCACAGGGGGAGCAAAACCCCGCGGCTCGGCGCCCTCCGGACCAAATTTCCCAAACAGGGCCGGATTTTGGGGCCGTAAAGGTGTTTTTTTTGTGCCGGCAGGGGACGAGGAGGACAAGGCGAAGCCGGCGGGCTCGGACGGGGAGCGGCGCGGCGTCAAACGGCAGCGGGACGAGAAGGACGAGCACGGGCGGGCTTACTACGAGTTCCGCGAGGAAGCCTACAACAGCCGGTGCGTGCCCCCAAATCCTGCCCTTTTTCCCCCAAAATCCCCGGCCCTTTTTTTTTTTTTTTTTGGGCTAAAAACCCGCCTTTTTCGCTCAGCTCCAAGTCGCCGCCGCCACCGGAGGAGGAGCCGAGAGAAGGGGAGGACGATGAGAGCGCCGTCATTCTGGACACCTGTACGTGGAGATTTATCTAAAAATGTGATAAAAAGGCACATTTTTGGGGGGAAAAACTGGCTTTTTCTTATCAAACCTGGTCTAATTAACAAGCCACAGTGCTAATTGAGGTGGAAGCTGGACGCACACGGCTCATTTTTGCTTCTTTTCGTTCTTTTTGAGGGGTTCTTAACTTAAAATTTGCTTCTTTTTGCTATTTTTGGGGGTTTTTAATTTACAATTTGCTTCTTTCTGCTCTTTATGGGGGGTTTTAATTTACAACTTGCTTCTTTTTGCTCTCTTTGGAGGTTTTTAATTTATAATTTGCTTGCTTTGGCTCTGTTTGAGGGGTTTTAACTTATAATTTGCTTCTTTTTGCTCTTTATGGGGGGTTTTTAATTTACAATTTGCATCTTTTTGCTCTTTTGGGGGGTTTTAATTTGTAACTTGCTTCCTTTGGCTCTTTTTGGGGGTTTTAACTTATAATTTGGTTCTTTTTGCTCTTTTTGGGGGGTTTTTAATTTCTAATTTGCTTCTTTTTGCTCTTCTTTGGGGGTTTTAATTAATAAAAGCTCCAAATCCACATTGTTTTCCTTGCTAACACGCTTCAAAAAATCTCTAATCTTTGACCAACCTTTTATTTATTAAAAAAGAGGTTGCAAACCTTACTAAAAAAGAGGTTGCAAACCTTTTATTTCCTAAAAGGTTGTGGAAAAGGTTATAAAATGACCAAATTTGTCATTCTTCCTCACGGATAACTCCAAAATCCCCCCAGAATTTCTCCAATGTGATGTTTCAAGGAGCAGCAGGGCGATTTTTCGGGGGAAAAACCCTCGAAAACGCGGCCGGGGAGCGCTGCAGGCTCTCCGCTGTTGACAATTTTCCTGTTTTGCTGATTTTTCGCCCCGTTTCTCGCCCCGCAGACACCTCGGACCTGCATTTCCGCGCCACGAAGGATCGCTACGGGGGGCAGCCGCTCTTCTTCGAGAAGTTCCCGGCCCTCTGGGCCGGGGCGAGGAGCACGCACGGCGTCACCAAGGGCAGGGTCTGCTTCGAGGCCAAGGTGAGGCCTTTTGGGGCAAATTCCGGGCATTTTGGGGCTGCTTTGGTCCACGTCTGGGGCACTTTAGGGGCTTGGCCCTCTGGGTTTATGGCTTTGGACCCCCGTAGCCTCCCATTTTGGCTCCTTTCCTCATCTTTTGACCACTTTTCCTCAGCTCCAGCCCCTTTCCACATGCTGAAAACCCCAATTTTTGCCCAAAATCCCTTCGTTTTGCCTCATTTTATCCCAAACACGGGACACTTTGGGGGTTTGTTCTCTTGTCACTGTTTTTCACTCCCACAACCTCCCCTTTTTGCTCCTTTCCTCACTGTTTAGCCACTTTGCCTCAGCTGCTCTCCCTTACCACATGCTGAAAACCCCAATTTTTGCCCAAAAACCCTCTATTTTGCCCCATTTTATCCCAAACATGGGAAAATTTTAGCGTTTGTTCTCTTGTCACAACTTTGCACCCCCACAACCTTCCCCTTTTGGCTCCTTTCCTCACCTTTTGGCCACTTTCCCCCCCGTTCCATCCCCTTCCCACGTGCAGAAACCCTGCTTTTTGTGCAGAAGCTCCGTTTTTGCCCAAAAAGGCAGCGTTTTGCCCCATTTTTTGCAGGTGACGCAGCACCTCCCGGTGAAGGAGGGCAGCTCCGAGGTGCCGCTCTTCCGCGTCGGCTGGTCCGTCGACTTCTCCCACTCGCAGCTGGGTAAGCCCCCCCCCCTTCATTTTGGGGGAGTTTCTGTGGTTTTGGGGAGTTTGTGGGTTTTGGGGAGAGGTTGGTGTGGATTCGGGGCATTTTGGGGGGGTTTGGGGGGGTTTTGGGGGGGGTTTTGTGGGCTTTGGTGTGGTTTTAGGGGAGTTTTGCCTGGGTTTTGTTGGGGGGGGTTGAGGATTTTGTCCCCCCCCCTTTTATTTCCCCTCTTTCCCCATTTTGTGGGACTTTTACTGCATTTTTGGGGCCATTTATCCCATTTTTGTGGATTTTTGCCCCATTTTGGGACTGTTTATCCCATTTGGGGGTCATTTGGCCCTTTTTTAGGGTATTTTTGCCCCCTTTTTAGGTCCGGTTGTCCCATTTTGGGGGTTGTTTATCCCATTTTTGTGGATTTTTGCCCCATTTGGGGACTGTTTGACTCATTTGGGGGCATTTTTACCCCATTTTGGGGACTGTTTGCCCCATCTGGGGTATTTTTGCCCCCTTTGGGGACCATTTGCTCCATTTTTGTGGGATTTCTACCCCATTTTTTACGCCGTTCATCCAATTTCTGTGGATTTTCACCCAGTTTGGTACTGTGTGCCCCATTTTTGGCATTTTTCACCCCATTTTATGCTTTCCCTTGCAGGGGAGGATGAGCTCTCCTACGGCTACGACAGCCGGGGGCTGAAGGTGACGAGCGGGCGCTTCGAGGCCTTCGGGCAGCCCTTCAGCGAGAGCGACGTCATCGGCTGCTACGCGGTGCGGAAATTGAGAAAACTCCTGCTTTTTGCCCAAAAACACGCAGTTTTGCCTTATTTTGTCGCAAATATGGGACATTTCTGGGGTTTGGCCCCATTGCCACCGCTATGGACCCCCTCAGCTTCTCCTTTTGGCTCTTTTCCTCACCCTTTGGTCACTTTCCCTCAGCTCCATCCCCTTTGCACATGCTAAAAAGCCCAATTTTTGCCACAAAACCCCTCCATTTTGCCCCATTTTATCCCAAACATGAGACGCTTTTGGAGTTTGTTCTCTTGTCACCACTTTTCACCCCACAACCTCCCCTTTTTGCTCCTTCCCTCACCATTTAGCCACTTTCCCTCAGCTGCTCTCCCTTACCACATGCTGAAAACCCCAATTTTTCCCCCAATACTCCAATTTTTGCCACAAAAACCCTCAGTTTTGCCCCATTTTATCCCAAACATGGGACATTTTGGGGTTTGTTCTCTTGTCACCACTTTTCACCCTCATAACCTTTTTGCTCCTTCCCTCACCATTTATCCCCTTTCCCTCAGCCGCTCTCCCTTACCACATGCTGAAAACCCCAATTTTTTTCCTGAAAACCTCAATTTTTGCCCCAAACCCTCTGTTTTGCCTCATTTTATCCCAAACATGGGACATTTTGGGGTTTGTTCTCTTGTCACCACTTTTCACCCCCACAACCTCCCCTTTTTGCTCCTTTCCTCATTGCTTAGCCACTTTGCCTCAGCTGATCACCCTTACCACATGCTGAAAACCCCATTTTTTTTCCCAAAAACCTCAATTTTTGCCCCAAACCCTCTGTTTTGCCTCATTTTATCCCAAACATGGGACATTTTGGGGTTTGTTCTCTTGTCACCACTTTTCACCCCACAACCTTTCCTTTTTGCTCCTTCCCTCACCATTTAGCCCCTTTCCCTCAGCCTCTTTCCCTTCCCACATGCTGGAAAAAACACCCCAAATTCAGGTCCGAAAACCCCCAAAATCCAGCAAACTACCCATTTTTCCTCTCTTTTCAGGACTTCGAGGGCGACGAGGTGGTGGAGCTGTCCTTCTCCAAGAACGGCGAGGCGCTGGGGCCGGCTTTCGGGGTGCCCAAGGAGGAATTGGGGGGCCGGGCCCTGCTCCCTCACGTGCTGTGCAAGGGCTGCGCCGTCGAGCTCAATTTCGGGCAGCGGGACGAGCCCCTCTGCCCCGGCCCCCTCGGCTTCGTCTTCATCCACGCCGTGCCCCCCGAGGACCGCGTCCGCACCCCGCTGCCCCCCAAAACCACGGAGGAGTGCGAGGTGGGGGGGGGACGCCGCCTTCAGGGGGCTGGAGGGGGTGTTTTGGGTCTCCTGCCCTCGTTTTGTTGATTTTTTTCCTTCGTTTCTTCCATTTTCTTTCCCTTTTTGGGTTCCCCATTCTCATTTCATTGATTTTTTTTCCTCTATTCTTGGGTTCCCAATCCTCATTTCCTCAATTTCTTTCGCTATTGCTCCCTCCACCTCATTTGATTTTTTTTCTCTCATTTCCTCCATTTTATTTCCCCTTTTTGGTCCTCCATTCTCATTTCCTCATTTTTTCCCCCCCTTTTTTCCTCCCTCATCTTTCTTTCATTAATTTTTTTTTCCCTCATTTCTTCCATTTTCTTTCCCCTTTTGGGTTCCCCATTCTCATTTTCATTGTTTTTCTTCCTCTTTCTGAGTTCCCCATTCTCATTTCCTCATTTATTTTTTTTACTATTGCCCCCCCCATCTCTTTTCATTGATTTTTTTTTATTATTCTTTTTTCCCCCCTCATCTCTTCCCTTCCATTTTCTTTCCCCTTCTGGGTTCCCCATCCTCGTTTCCTCATTTTTTTTCCACTATTGGGCCCCTCTACACCTTGTTTCATTGATCTTTTCCCTCATCTTCTCCATTTTCTTTCCTCTTTTGGGCTTCCCATCCTCATTTCCTCAATTTTTCTCCCCTTTTTTTCCCCTCCCCCCCCCATTTCCTTGATTATTTTTCCCTTCCCACTCATTTCCTCAATTTTTTTCCCTCCCATCCCCATTCCCTTGATTTTTTTTCCACAAACACACCTTCATTTCCTCAACTTTCCCCCTATTTCCTCATTTTTTCCCCCATTTCCTCAATTTCCCCCCCTTTTCCCCCCCAGGTGCTGCTGATGGTGGGGCTGCCGGGCTCGGGGAAGACCCAGTGGGCTCAGAAGCACAGCGAGGAGCACCGGGACAAACGCTACAACATCCTGGGGACCGAGCTGGTCCTGCACCAGCTGCGGGTGGGCACCCCAAAAACACCCCCCTCCAGCCCCTTTTAAACCCTTTTATTGATCACTATCAATAATTATTGATCGTTTATTCCCTCTGGCAGACGAGGGGCCCCGAGGAGGAGGAGCTGGACGCCAAGAGCAGGGACCTGTTAATCCAGCAAGCTGCTCAGTGCCTTAGCAAGCTGGTTCAGATCGCTCCCAGGGCCAAGAGGAACTTCATCCTCGACCAGGTCAGGACCACAGGGACACGGGGGGAGGATGAGGAGGCAGAGGGATGAAGGCTCACCTCCTCCTCCTCCTCCTCTTCCCTGCAGTGCAACGTCTACAACTCGGGGCAGCGGCGGAAGCTGCTGGCCTTCAAGGGCTTCTGCCGCAAGGTGGTGGTGGTGGTGCCCACCGAGGATGACTGGAAGAAGAGGCTGGAGCTGCGCAAGGAGGCCGAGGGCGAGGACGTCCCCGACTCCGTCATGCTGGAGATGAAAGGTGTGTTCGTCCACCTCATTTTTACCTCATTTCCCCACCTTTTTCCTCGTTTTCCCTGCTGTTTTTACCTCATTTCCCCTGCCCTTTTTCCTCTGTGTTCCCCCCATTTCACCTCATTTCCTTGTTTTTTTTTCCTCTCATTTCCCCGCCGTGTTTTCACTTCATTTCCCTCATCATTTTTCCTTCGTTTCCCTGCCGTTTTCACCTCAATTCCCCTGTGTTTTTCCCTCTTTTCCCCTTGTCAGTTTTTCCCTCAATTCCCCTGTCGTTTTTCCACCTCATTTCCCCTGCTTTTTTCCTCACTTCCCATTTTTTTTCCTCATTTCCCCCTGCCCATTTTTCCCTCATTACCCCCACGTTTTTCCCTCAATTCCTCCACTCGTTGTCACCTCATGGAAAATTATGAGCCTTTTTCACCTCACATTCCCTGCCTTTTTCCCTCGTTTTCCTGTCAATCCCCCCTCTGTGTTTTCACCTCAATTCCCCTCAATTCCCTCGTTTCCCCCTGTCGTTTTTCACCTCATTTTCCCCCGCCTTTTTCCCCTCACTTCCTGTTTTTTTCGTAATTTCCCCCTGCTCGTTTTTCCCTCATTACCCCTGTGTTGTTGTGTCAATTCCCCTGTCATGTTTTCACCTCATTTCCCCCGCCTTTTTCCCCTCAAGCCCCCGCCATGTTTTCACCTCATTTTCCCGTCATGTTTTCACCTCTTTTCCCCCATTTTTACCCTCAATTCCCCCGCCTTTTTCACCTCAATTCCCCTGTCATGTTTTCACCTCACATTCCCCGCCTTTTTCCCCTCAACCCCCCATCATGTTCTCACCTCTTTTCCCCCATTTTTTCCGTCATTCCCCAGCCTTTTTCCCCTCAAGCCCCTGCCATGTTTTCACCTCAATCCCCCATCATGTTTTCACCTCTTTTCCCCCATTTTTTCCCTCATTTCCCCCACCTTTTTCACCTCACATTTCCCACCTTTTTCCCCTCAATCCCCTGTCATGTTCTCACCTCTTTTCCCCCATTTTTCACCTAAATTCCCCAGCCTTTTTCCCTCAATTCCCCTGTCACATTTTCCCCTCACATTCCCCACCTTTTTCCCCTCAACCCCCCATGTTTTCACCTCATTTTCCCATCACATTTTCACCTCTTTTCCCCTCATATCCCCCACCTTTCCCACCTCACATTTCCCGCCTTTTTCCCCTCCCCCCCCCGCCACGTTTTCCCCACAACTCCCCCGCCATTTTCCCTCCGTTTTTCCCCCCTTTTTCACCTCATTTTCTCCCCCCGCAGCCAACTACTCGCTGCCGGAGAAGAACGACTACCTGGACGAGGTGCTGTACGGCGAGCTGCCCAAGGAGGAGGCGCAGCCCCTGGTCACCAAGTACAAGGAGGAGGCCAGGAAGCTGCTGCCCCCCTCCGAGAAACGCGCCAACCGCCGCAACAACCGCAACAAGCGCAACCGCCAGAACCGCAACCGCGGCCAGGGCTACGGTGAGACCCCCCCCAACCTCATCCTCACCCCCTCACCTTCTTTTAGGTCCTTTTTGGGGCTCCCCTGTGACCCCAAACCCTTAATTTCCCCTCACGCAGTGGGCGGCCAGCGCCGGGGCTACGACAATCGCGTCTACGGGCAGCAGCAGTACTGGGGGCAGCCTGGAAACCGAGGGGTGAGAGCTCGCCTCAAACCCTCCGCCACCTCCTTTTTTCCCCTCCCCAACCCCATTTTGAGGCTTTTTGGGGCTTTTCTGTGGTGATTTTTCCAGGGTTACCGCAACTTCTACGACCGCTACCGAGGGGACTACGACAGGTTCTACGGCCGCGACTACGAGTACAACAGATACCGGGACTACTACCGGCAGTACAACCGGGAGGTGAGGGGCGCCCACGGCCCCTTTCCCATTTTATTTTAACCCCCCCAAACCATTTCCCCCCTCTCCTGCCATTTTTAGCCCCCCCTGAACCATTTTCCCCTTCTTTTGCCATTTTTAGCCTCTCCCAGAACCATTTTCCCCTCTTTTTTTCCACTCTTTACCCCCTTATAACCATTTTTCCCTCATTTTCTACATTTTTAGCCCCCCACAAAACCATTTTTCCCCCCTTTTTTAATTTTTTAGCCCCCACTATAACCATTTCTCTCTCCGTTTTTCATTATTTACCCCCTTTTATTCATTTTAAGCCCCCACGTATCCATTTTTCCCCCTTCTTTCACTTTTTTCTCCCCTTTCTGCCATTTTTTTCTCCCTGTTGTAACCATTTTCCCCCATTTTTCATTTTTTAAGCCTCCACTACAACCATTTTCCTCTTTTTTCATTTTTTTAACTCCCCTGTAACCATTTTCCCCCCTTTTTTCATTTTTAGCCCCCACAGAACCTCTCCCCCTCTTACTTTCCGTTTTTTAGCCTCTCCATAACCATTTTTTCCTCACTTTTTTCAGTTTTCTACCCCCATAACCCTTTTACCCCTGTTTTTTAGCTTCCCCATCATCATTTTTACCCTTTTTCATTTTTTAGCCCCCCATAATGATTTCTCCTCACCTTTTTTTCATTTTTACCCCCCACAGATCCTTTTATCCTCCCTTATTTTCCGTTTTTTAGACCCTCCATAACCACTTTTTCCTCACTTTTTTCAGGTTTCTACCCCCATGACCTTTTTCTCTCTTTTTTTCATTTTTAGCCCCCCTGTAATCATTCCTCCCCCCTTTTTATCACGTTTACCCCCCACAGAACCCATTTCCCCCCTAACTCTCCATCCTCCACCCCCTCCACACCCACTTTCCCCTCATATTTTCCCTTTTTTCCCCCCTACGACCCATTTTTTCCCCTTTTTTTTTAATTTTTGTCCCCCCCCCAACTAATTTCCCCCCCTTTTTTCTCCTCAGTGGCAGAACTACTACCAGGACAGAGACCGATACTACAGGAACTACTACGGCTACCAGGGCTACCGGTGAAGGCCCCCGCCACTCCCCAAAACACAACCGACGGGAAAAAAAAATTAAAAAAAAAAAAACACAAAAATACTAAAAAAAAAATACAAAAAAAAACAGGGCTGGGGGGTTGGGGCGGAGAGGTTTTTTGTTGGGGGAGGCGGGGAGGGGAGGGAGGTGCCGGGGAGGGGGGAAGAAGAAGAAGAAGAAGATGAAAAAAAAGACAAAAAAGGAGTAAAAAAAAAAAAAAAAAAAAAAAGAGAGAAAAAAAGGACAAAAAAAAAAAAAAACAATGTAAATTTTTTTTAAAGTTTGTTGAAAAAGAATATTGTCTTATTCTATAAAACATTTCAAAGCTGGTTAGGTATTTGTAATCGGGACGGCGCGCGGCCCCCCCCCCCCCCTTCCTCCCTCGCCCACCCCCTGCGTGGGGGCCTTGAGGGAGGGGGGCCGGGGGCGGATTTTTTGGGGCAGAAATTCGCTGTTGGCTCTAATTCCTTCCCTTTCGCAGCGTTTTTTTTTTTTGTTTTTGTTCTTTTTTGTTTGTTTTTAGTTGTTTTTTTTCCTCGCAGCTCGGTTGTTCTCGGGTGGAGGGGGTGGGGGGGGGGGGGCAGGGGGTTTTGGGGAGGTTTCTGCTCCCTTTTTGGGGTGGGGGATTTGGGGTCGTTTTCCCCCCCCTCCCCCCCACCCCCCTCGCTATTAAATTGCCCTGAAAATCTCCTGGAATTGGGACCGTTTCTTTTCCTCAGTTGTCTGGTTTATTTTTGGTTTATTTTTCCTCTTTTTTTGTATTTTTCTCAGCCGGAGGCAACACTCGGGGACGTCCCCCAACATCAGGCAACGTGGGGGGGGGGGGGGCTGTGCGTTTTGGGCCATTTTGGGGCTTTTTACCCCTTTTAATTTTATCTCCCCCCCCACAACCCCTCAGCCCTTTCCCTGTTTGAAATTCAAACACTTTTGTGTTGTTTTATTTTTTTTAATTTTCCTCCCAAATCGGCCGTTTCCTTTTTGTTTTTAATTATTTTTTTTCTTTTTCATTTTTTTTTATTTTTTTTTGTTTTTTTTCTCCCCCCTCACGGGCCGGGGGCTGGCGCAGCGAGAAGCCATTTTTGGAGCTTTCGGAGTCCTTTTTAAATAATAAAAAAATATTAAAAAAAAAAAAAAACACATAAAAGATTAATTAAACAATAATCCATCTTTTTTTTTTTTCTGGGGATAAACCGCCCCCCGTCGCGTCTCTCAGCCCGTAACCCCCCCCTTGTAGGCGTCTTGACCCCCCCCGAGTCCCATTTTTTTGTTAAAAACACGCAAAAAAAATAAAAAAATATAAATAACCCCCCCTCCCCCGGGCGCGGTGCCCGTTTTGGTGTCATTCCCCGGGGTTTTGGGGGTGCTGTGGGGCCGCTCGGGCTGTACGGGTGGCGTCGCCGCCGTGTCCCCCCCCCCAAATGTCCCCGTCCCTGTCCCCCCCCCCCAGCAGTGTAGGCGGCTGCGGCCGTTTTTAGAATAAAGAAACCGTTTCGCTTGACTTCAGCCCCCGCCTCGCCTCTCTTGTCTCTGGGGACGGGGACGGGACCGGGGTTTTTTGGGGATTTTGGGGGGTTTTGGGGTGGTTTTAGGGCCTCGTTTTGGGGGGATATAGCGTGGTTTAGGGCGGGTTCCAGGGCTTTGTGGTGGGGTTTTGGGGCCTTGTGGTGGGGTTTGGGGCCAATACCAGGGCCTCAGGGTTTTGGGGTGGTTTTAGGGCCTCGTTTTGGGGGCTATATTGTGATTTAGGGCTGGTTCCAGGGCTTCGTTGTGGGGTTTTGGGTTGGTTTTAGGGCCTCATGTTGGGGTTTGGGGCCTGCACCATGGTTTAGGGCTGGTTCCAGGGCTTTGTGTCATTTTTGGGGTCTGCATCATGATTTGGGGCCAGTACCAGGGCCTCAGGGTTTTGGGGTTGGTTTTAGGGCCTCATTTTGGGGGCTATATCGTGATTTAGGGCTGGTTCCAGGGCTTCGTTGTGGGGTTTTGGGTTGGTTTTAGGGCCTCGTTTTGGGGGGATATAGCGTGGTTTAGGGCGGGTTCCGGGGCTTTGTGGTGGGGTTTTGGGGCCTTGTGGTGGGGTTTGGGGCCAATACCAGGGCCTCAGGGTTTTGGGGTTGGTTTTAGGGCCTCGTTTTGGGGGATATATCGTGATTTAGGGCTGGTTCCAGGGCTTCGTTGTGGGGTTTGGGGTTGGTTTTAGGGCCTCGTGTTGGGTTTTGGGGCCTACGCCATGGTTTAGGGCTGGTTCCAGGGCTTTGTGTAATTTTTGGGGGTCTGTATCATGATTTGGGGCCAGTACCAGGGCCTTTGGGTTTTGGGGTGGTTTTAGGGCCTCGTTTTGGGGGCTATAGTGTGATTTAGGGCGGGTTCCAGGGCTTCGTGGTGGGGTTTTGGGGCCTAGTGTTTGGGTTTTGGGGCCTGCACCGTGATTTAGGGCCAGTACCAGGGCCTCGGGGTTTTGGGGTTGGTTTTAGGGCCTCGTTTTGGGGGATATATCGTGATTTAGGGCTGGTTCCAGGGCTTCGTTGTGGGGTTTTGGGTTGGTTTTAGGGCCTTGTGTTGGGGTTTGGGGCCTGTGCCATGGTTTAGGGCCAGTTCCAGGGCCTTGTATTGGTGTTTGGGGTCTGCATCATGATTTGGGGACGGTACCAGGGCCTCGGGGTTTTGGGGTGGTTTTAGGGCCTCGTTTTGGGGGATATAGCGTGATTTAGGGCAGGTTCCAGGGCTTTGTGGTGGGGTTTTGGGGCCTGCAGCATGGTTTAGGGCTGGTACCAGGGCCTCATGTTGGGGTTTGGGGCCAGTACCAGGGCCTCCTCTTGGGGTTTTGGGGTCTGCATCATGATTTGGGGCCACTACCAGGGCCTTGTGTCAGGGTTTGGGGTTGGGTTTAGGGCCTCGTGTTGGGGTTTGGGGCCTGCACCATGGTTTATGGCCAGTACTGGGGCCTGGTGTTGGTGTTTAGGGCCGGTTCTAGGGCTTTGTGTCAGTGTTTGGGGTCTGCAGCTTGATTTAGGGCTGGTAGTGGGGCTTCATGTCAGTGTTTTGGGGCCTGCACCATGGTTTAGGGCTGGTACCAGGGCCTCATGTTGGTGTTTAGGGCCAGTTTTAGGGCCTTTTGTCACTCTTCGGGGTCTGCACCATGGTTTAGGGCCAGTAGTGGGGCCTCACATCAATGTTTAGGGCCGGTTTTAGGGCCTTTTGTCACTGTTTGGGGTCTGCACCGTGATTTAGGGCCGGTACCGGGGCCTTGTTTTGGGGTTTGGGGCCTGCACCGGGCCCTGAAGCCTGAACCGATTCCCATCACCATGGCAACCACGAGAGGTAACCAGGAAGTGTGGGGGGGGGGGGGGGGGAGAGGCGCCGCCATCTTGGCGCTGCCGCGCGCTGACATGGCGGGAGGGCGGCCGGCGCCATCTTGGAAGCGGGCAGGCGCCGTTGCGGGGGCGGGCGGGCGCCGCGGAGGATGCCGCCGCCGCCATTTTGGAAGCGGGCGCCGCCATTTTGGGCGGGGGGCGCCATCTTGGGGCGGGCGGCGCAGCGCGCGTGCGCGCGCGGGGCACCATGGCGGGGCCGGGCGAAGCCGGCGTGGGCGCCGCCATCTTGGGTAAGGGCAGGGGGGAATTGGGGGCGTTTTGGGGGATTTCTCCTGGCCCCAAAAAGGCTCCGGGGCCCTGGGGACCCCAGAAAGGGTCTGGGGGCGTGGGGGACCCCATAGGGGACCCTATAAAGGGTTTGGGGGCGTGGGGGAGCCCACAGAGGAGCTGTGGGCAGGGGGACCCCATAGGGGGACCCTATAAAGGGTCTGGGGTCATGGGGGACCCCATAGGGGGACCCTATAAGGGGGCTGGGGACACAGCAGGCCCCAAAGTGTGACCCTATGGAGGGTCTGGGGGTAAGGGGTCCCCACAGAGACCCCATAAAGGGTCTGGGGTCGTGGGGGACCCCATAGGGGGACCCTATTAAGGGTTTGGGGCCATGGGGGACCCCACAGAGACCCCATAAAGGGTCTGGGGTCATGGAGGACCCCATAGGGAGGCCCTATAAGGGGGCTGGGGTTATGAGGGACCCCACAGAGACCCCATAAAGGGGCTGGGGGTGAGGGGGCCCTCGCAAAGACCCCATAAAGGGTCTGGGGGTAAGGGGGGCCCCTCAGAGACCCCATAAAGGGGCTGGGGCTGTGGCAGACCCCATAGGGGGACCCTATAAAGGGTCTGGGGGCAAGGGGGACCCCACAAAGACCCCATAAAGGGGCTGGGGTCACCACAGACCCCATAGGGGGACCCTTTAAAGGGTCTGGGGGCAAGGGGGACCCCACAAAGACCCCATAAAGGGGCTGGGGTCACCACAGACCCCATAGGGGGACCCTTTAAAGGGTCTGGGGGCAAGGGGGACCCCATAGGGTGACCCCATAAAGGGTCTGGGGTCATGGGGGACCCCACAAAGACCCCCAAAAAGGGTTTGGGGGCCATAGGGGACTCTATAAAGGGTCTGGGGGTGAGGGGGACCCCACAGAGACCCCATAAAGGGTTTGGGGCCATGGGGACCCCATAGGGACCCCCCCAGCGGGGCTGGGGCCGTGGGGACCCCACAGAGCTGCCAGGGCCGCCCCCACCCCCCATAAACCTCCCTCTGCCCCATAGCGCCCCATAGCACCCCAAACCCCCCATTGCCCCCCACATCACCCCATAGCGCCCCCCAACCCCCCCAAATCCCCCCCCATCGCGCCCCACATCTCCCCCCATAGCGCCCCACATCGCCCCATAGCCCCCCCCACCCCCCCCCAGTTGCCATATGGGGGTCCCGGGGGGGGGTCCCAGACTTATGGGGCCGGGGGGGGGGGGCTCCGTGGGGCGCTATGGGGCCGAAAGGGGGGGGGTGGGGGGGAACATCGGGGCCCCCCCAGACCCACACGGAGGCCGCTCGGTGCCAGACCCTTTATTTGTGCCGCTATGGGGCTGGGGGGGGGCGCCCCATAGCCTGCCCCATAGCCCTGCCCCCCCCCCATAACACCCCCATAACATTGGGGGGGGGGAGGGGGCACGGCTCGGTGGGGCGCGACCCCCAAGTGTGGGGTGGGGATCCCAAAATGTGGGGTGGGGACCCCCAAGTGTGGGGCGGGACCCCCAAGTGTGGGGCAGGACCCCTAAGTGTGGGGAGGGGATCACAAAATATGGGGAGGGATCCCAAAATGTGGGGCAGGGACCCCCAAGTGTGGGGCGGGACCTTTAAGTGTGGGGAGGGGACCCCAAAATATGGGGGGGGGATCCCAAAATGTGGGGCAGGCCCCCAAGTGTGGGTCAGGACCCCTAAGTATAGGTCAGGACCCCCAAGTGTGGGGTGGTACCAAGTGTGGGTCAGGACCCCAAAATATGGGGTGGGGACCCCCAAGTGTGGGTCAGGACCCCCAGATGTGGGTCAGGACCCCCAAGTGTGGGTCGGGACCCCCAATTATGGGTCAGGGACCTCCCAAATATGGGTCAGGGCCCCCCAAGTGTGGGTCAGGACCCCCAAGTGTGGGTCGGGACCCCCAATTATGGGTCAGGGACCTCCCAAATATGGGTCAGGGCCCCCCAAGTGTGGGTCTGGGCCCCCTAAGTGTGGGGTGGGGACCCCCAAGTGTGGGTCAGGACCCCCAATTATGGGTCAAAGCCCCCCAAGTGTGGGTCAGGCCCCCAAAATATGGGGTCGGGACCCCCGCTATGGGGCTGCCCCCCAAGTGTGGGTCACCTCCCAGGTCTGATTCACCCCCCAAGTGTGGTTCAGCCCCCCAAGTGTGGGTCAGGACCCCCAGATGTCGGTCAGGACCCCCCAAGTGTGGGTCAGAGCCCCCCAAGTGTGGGGTGAGGACCCACAGATGTGGGTCAGGGCCCCCAAGTGTGGGTCAGGGCCCCCCAGGTGTGGGTCAGGACCCCAAAATATGGGGTCAGGACCCCCAGATGTGGGTCCGGGCCCCCCATATGTGGGTCAGAGCCCCCCAAGTGTGGGTCAGGGCCCCCCAAGTGTGGGTCAGGACCCCCAGATGTGGGTCCAGGCCCCCCATATGTGGGTCGGGACCCCCAAGTGTGGATCAGGGACCCCCAATTATGGGTCAGAGCCCCCATATGTGGGTCGCGCCCTCCGCTATGGGGCTGCCCCCCAAGTGTGGGGCAGCCCCCCAAGTGTGGGTCACCCCCCAGGTCTGATTCGCCCCCCAAGTGTGGGTCAGGACCCCCAAATGTGGGTCAGAGCCCCCCATGTGTGGGTCGGGACCCCCAAGTGTGGGTCAGGGCCCCCCAAGTGTGGGTCAGGACCCCCAGATGTGGGTCGGGACCCCCAAGTGTGGATCAGGGACCCCCAATTATGGGTCAGAGCCCCCAAGTGTGGGTCAGGACCTCAAAATATGGGTCAGGACCCCCAAGTGTGGGTCAGAGCCCCCCAAGTGTGGGGTGGGGACCCCCAGATGTGGGTCAGGACCCCCAAATATGGGGTCAGGACCCCCATATGTGGGTCCAGGCCCCCCCATATGTGGGTCGCGCCCCCCGCTATGGGGCTGCCCCCCAAGTGTAGGTCAGGACCCCCAAGTGTATGTCACCCCCCAAGTGTGGGTCAGGGCCCCCCAAGTGTGGGTCAGGACCTCAAAATATGGGGTCAGGACCCCCAATTACGGGTCAGAGCCCCCCAAGTGTGGGTCAGGACCCCCAAATATGGGGTCAGGACCCCCCGCTATGGGTCCGGGCCCCCCATATGTGGGTCGCGCCCCCCGCTATGGGTCCGCCCCCCAAGTGTGGGGCTCAGAGCAGGGCGCAGAAGAACTTCTTCTCGCGGAAGGGGTTCTCGGAGGTGGGCACGGGGGTGATGAGGGGGTCCTCGCACGCGTGGGCGTCGCAGTACGACAGCAGCTCCGCCGCCGCCTTCGACACCTGCACGGCCCCGTCACTCCCAGTGCCTCCCAGTAACTCCCAGTACATCCCAGTACATCCCAGTATCCCCCAGTGACCCCCCCCAGTAACTCCCAGTACATCCCAGTACATCCCAGTGCCTCCCAGTGACACCCAGTATCCCCTTTGACACCCGGGGCAAGGCCCCGTCACTCCCAGTGCCTCCCAGTAACTCCCAGTACATCCCAGTATATCCCAGTATCCCCCAGTGGCCCCCCCCAGTAACTCCCAGTACATCCCAGTACATCCAGTGCCTCCCAGTGACACCCAGTATCCCCTTTGACACCTGGGGCATGGCTCCGTCACTCCCAGTGCCTCCCAGTACATCCCAGTACATCCCAGTATCCCCCAGTGACCCCCCCAGTAACCCCCAGTACATCCCAGTACATCCCAGTGCCTCCCAGTGACACCCAGTATCCCCTTTGACACCTGGGGCAAGGCTCTGTCACTCCCAGTGCCTCCCAGTAACTCCCAGTACATCCCAGTATATCCCAGTATCCCCCAGTGAGCCCCCCCAGTAACTCCCAGTACATCCCAGTAACTCCCAGTATCCCCTTTGACACCTGGGGCATGGGCCCGTCACTCCCAGTACATCCCAGTGCCTCCCAGTACATCCCAGTATCCCCCAGTGGCCCCCCCCAGTAACTCCCAGTACATCCCAGTATCCCCCAGTGACCCCCAGTGACCCCCCCCAGTAACCCCCAGTACATCCCAGTGCCTCCCAGTGACACCCAGTATCCCCTTTGACACCTGGGGCATGGCTCCGTCACTCCCAGTGCCTCCCAGTAACTCCCAGTACATCCCAGTACTTCCCAGTATCCCCCAGTGGCCCCCCCCAGTAACTCCCAGTACATCCCAGTACATCCCAGTGCCTCCCAGTGACCACCCCAGTAACCCCCAGTACATCCCGGTGCCTCCCAGTACATCCCAGTACATCCCAGTGCATCCCAGTGCCTCCCAGTGACCCCCCCAGTAACCCCCAGGATCCTACAGTAACCCCCCAGTATCTCCCAGTACATCCCAGTAACTCCCAGTATCCCCTTCGACACCTGGGGCATGGCTCCGTCACTCCCAGTGCCTCCCAGTAACTCCCAGTAACTCCCAGTATCCCCCAGTGACCCCCCCCCAGTAACTCCCAGTACATCCCAGTAACTCCCAGTATCCCCTTCGACACCTGGGGCATGGCTCCGTCACTCCCAGTGCCTCCCAGTAACTCCCAGTAACTCCCAGTATCCCCCAGTGACCCCCCCCAGTAACTCCCAGTACATCCCAGTACATCCCAGTGCCTCCTAGTGACACCCAGTATCCCCTTCGACACCTGGGGCATGGCTCTGTCACTCCCAGTGCCTCCCAGTAACTCCCAGTACATCCCAGTATATCCCAGTATCCCCCAGTGACCCCCCCCAGTAACTCCCAGTACATCCCAGTAACTCCCAGTATCCCCTTCGACACCTGGGGCATGGGCCCATCACTCCCAGTACATCCCAGTGCCTCCCAGTACATCCCAGTATCCCCCAGTGGCCCCCCCCAATAACTCCCAGTACATCCCAGTAACTCCCAGTGCCTCCCAGTGCCTCCCAGTATCCCCTTTGACACCTGGGGCATGGCTCCGTCACTCCAGTGCCTCCCAGTAACTCCCAGTACATCCCAGTACTTCCCAGTATCCCCCAGTGGCCCCCCCCAGTAACTCCCAGTACATCCCAGTAACTCCCAGTATCCCCTTTGACACCTGGGGCAAGGCTCTGTCACGCCCAGTGCCTCCCAGTAACTCCCAGTACATCCCAGTGCCTCCCAGTACATCCCAGTACATCCCAGTACATCCCAGTATCCCCCAGTGACCCCCCCCCAGTAACTCCCAGTACATCCCAGTGCCTCCCAGTGACACCCAGTATCCCCTTTGACACCTGGGACATGGCTCCGTCACTCCCAGTGCCTCCCAGTAACTCCCAGTACATCCCAGTATATCCCAGTATCCCCCAGTGACCCCCCCCAGTAACTCCCAGTAGCACCCAGTACATCCCAGTGCCTCCCAGTGACACCCAGTATCCCTTTGACACCTGGGGCAAGGCCCCGTCACTCCCAGTGCCTCCCAGTGCCTCCCAGTACATCCCAGTATCCCCCAGTGACCCCCCCCAGTAACCCCCAGGATCCTACAGTAACCCCCAGTAACTCCCAGTACATCCCAGTAACTCCCAGTATCCCCTTTGACAACTGGGGCATGGCCCTGTCACGCCCAGCGCCTCCCAGTAACTCCCAGTAACTCCCAGTACATCCCAGTATCCCCCAGTGACCCTCCCCAGTACCTCCCAGTACATCCCAGTGAACCCCCCAATATCCCCCAGTGCCCCCCCTGCCCCCAGGTGCCCCCTCCCCACCCCCCCCCAGCACCCAAATGCCCCCTCCCTACCCTCAATGTCCCCCCAACTGCCCCCCCCGGCCCCCCAACCCCCCCCAAATACCCCCCCAGCCCCCTTCTCTCCCCCCCAAATCCTCCCCAGCCCCTCTAAATACCCTCCCACACCCCAATTGCCCCCCCCAATTTACCCCCCCACC
>NW_028137030.1:0-60324 GCF_965140915.1 Aythya marila | reverse complement strand
GGTGGAGGGGCAGTTACACCAGGACGGGGCAGTTACTCCAGGAGTGGGGGCAGTTACACCAGGAGTGGGGGCAGTTACACCAGGAGGGGGCAGTTACACCAGGACGGGGCAGATACACCAAGTCGGGGCAGTTACACCAGGACGGGGCAGTTACACCAGGTGGGGGGCAGTTACACCAGGTGGGGGGCAGTTACACCAGGATGGGGCAATTACACCAGGTCGGGGCAGATACACCAGATTGGAGCAGTTACACCAGGTCGGGGCAGTTACACCAGGACGGGCAGTTACACCAGGAGTGGGGGCAGTTACACCAGGTCGGGGCAGTTACACCAGGTGGGAGGGGCAGATACACCAGGTCGGGGCAGTTACACCAGGACGGGGCAGTTACACCAGGAGTGGGGGCAGTTACACCAGGTCGGGGCAGTTATACCAGGACGGGGCAGTTACACCAGGACGGGGCAGATACACCAGGTGGGAGGGGCAGTTACACCAGGAGGGAGCAGTTACACCAGGACGGGGCAGTTACACCAGGTGGGAGGGGCAGTTACACCAGGAGTGGGGGCAGTTACACCAGGTCGGGGCAGTTACACCAGGTGGGGGGCAGTTACACCAGGACAGGGCAGTTACACCAGGACGGGGCAGTTAGGTGGGAGTGCAGTTACACCAGGACGGGGGGCAGTTACACCTGGTCAGGGCAGTTACACCAGGACGGGGCAGATACACCAGGTCGGGGCAGTTACACCAGGTGGGAGTGCAGTTACACCAGGACGGGGGGCAGTTACACCAGGTCAGGGCAGTTACACCAGGACGGGGCAGATACACCAGGACGGGGCAGTTACACCAGGTGGGAGGGGCAGTTACACCAGGAGTGGGGGCAGTTACACCAGGTCGGGGCAGTTACACCAGGTGGGAGGGGCAGTTATACCAGGTTGGGGCAGATACACCAGGACGGGGCAGTTACACCAGGTGGGAGGGGCAGTTATACCAGGTTGGGGCAGATACACCAGGACGGGGCAGTTACACCAGATTGGAGAAGTTACACCAGGTCGGGGCAGTTACACCAGGACGGGGCAGTTACACCAGGTGGGGGGCAGTTACACCAAGAAGGGGGCAATTACACCAGAAGGGGGCAGTTAAAACAGGAGTGGGGGCAGTTACACCACTAGGGGGCAGTTACAGCAGGACAGGGCAGTTACACCAGGTGGGGGGGCAGTTACACCAGGAGGGGGCAGTTACACCAAGAAGGGGGCAATTACACCAGGTTGGGGCAGTTACACCAGGAGTGGGGGCAGTTACACCAGGTCAAGGCAGTTACACCAAGAAGGGGGCAATTACACCAGGAGGGGGCAGTTAAAACAGGAGTGGGGGCAGTTACACCAGGAGGGAGCAGTTACACCAGCAGGGGGGCAGATACACCAGGTGGGGGTGCAGTTACACCAGGTTGGGGCAGTTACACCAGGTCGGGGCAGATACACCAAGAAGGGGGCAATTACACCAGGACGGGGCAGTTACACCAGGACGGGGGCAGTTACACCAGGACGGGGCAGTTACACCAGGTGGAGGGGCAGTTACACCAGGTTGGGGCAGTTACACCAGGTTGGGGCAGTTACACCAGGTGGAGGGGCAGTTACACCAGGTCTGGGCAGTTACACCAGGTGGGGGGCAGTTACACCAGCAGGGGGCAGTTACACCAGGACGGGGCAGTTACACCAGGATGGGGGGCAGTTACACCAGGTCGGGGCAGTTACACCAGATTGGAGCAGTTACACCAGGTCGGGGCAGTTACACCAGGACGGGGGACAGTTACACCAGGTGGAGGGGCAGTTACACCAGGACGGGGCAGTTACTCCAGGAGTGGGGGCAGTTACACCAGGAGTGGGGGCAGTTACACCAGGAGGGGGCAGTTACACCAGGACGGGGCAGATACACCAAGTCGGGGCAGTTACACCAGGACGGGGCAGTTACACCAGGTGGGGGGCAGTTACACCAGGTGGGGGGCAGTTACACCAGGTCGGGGCAGATACACCAGATTGGAGCAGTTACACCAGGTCGGGGCAGTTACACCAGGACGGGGCAGTTACACCAGGAGTGGGGGCAGTTACACCAGGTCGGGGCAGTTACACCAGGTGGGAGGGGCAGATACACCAGGTCGGGGCAGTTACACCAGGACGGGGCAGTTACACCAGGAGTGGGGGCAGTTACACCAGGTCGGGGCAGTTATACCAGGACGGGGCAGTTACACCAGGACGGGGCAGATACACCAGGTGGGAGGGGCAGTTACACCAGGAGGGAGCAGTTACACCAGGACGGGGCAGTTACACCAGGTGGGAGGGGCAGTTACACCAGGAGTGGGGGCAGTTACACCAGGTCGGGGCAGTTACACCAGGTGGGGGGCAGTTACACCAGGACAGGGCAGTTACACCAGGACGGGGCAGTTACACCAGGTGGGAGTGCAGTTACACCAGGACGGGGGGCAGTTACACCAGGTCAGGGCAGTTACACCAGGACGGGGCAGATACACCAGGTCGGGGCAGTTACACCAGGTGGGAGTGCAGTTACACCAGGACGGGGGGCAGTTACACCAGGTCAGGGCAGTTACACCAGGACGGGGCAGATACACCAGGACGGGGCAGTTACACCAGGTGGGAGGGGCAGTTACACCAGGAGTGGGGGCAGTTACACCAGGTCGGGGCAGTTACACCAGGTGGGAGGGGCAGTTATACCAGGTTGGGGCAGATACACCAGGACGGGGCAGTTACACCAGGTGGGAGGGGCAGTTATACCAGGTTGGGGCAGATACACCAGGACGGGGCAGTTACACCAGATTGGAGAAGTTACACCAGGTCGGGGCAGTTACACCAGGACGGGGCAGTTACACCAGGTGGGGGGCAGTTACACCAGGACAGGGCAGTTACACCAGGACGGGGCAGTTACACCAGGTGGGAGGGGCAGTTACACCAGGACGGGGCAGATACACCAGGTGGGAGGGGCAGTTACACCAGGAGTGGGGGCAGTTACACCAGGTCGGGCAGATACACCAAGTCGGGGCAGTTACACCAGATTGGAGCAGTTACACCAGGTCGGGGCAGTTACACCAGGACGGGGCAGTTACACCAGGAGTGGGGGCAGTTACACCAGGTTGGGGCAGTTACACCAGGACGGGGCAGATACACCAGGTCGGGGCAGTTACACCAGGACGGGGCAGTTACACCAGGTGGGCTTCTTCTCCCCCTTCATGCTCGCCTTCTCCACCACCCCCAGCCAGGAGAGCCCGGCCGAGTCCTTCGTGGCCTTCCTGCTCCTCGAGCTCTCCTGTGGGCTCTACTTCCCGGCCATGGGCTTCCTGCGGCGCAAGGTGTGAGCAAAATCTCAAATCGTTTTCTTCAGACAGGCTCTTCTGTGCAGCTGTTTTATTTGCGCTTGCAGCGGTGGCTGTCCTGCCAATTAGGAGTGCCTTTTAGTTAACAAAGCCTAACCTTTCATTCCCTATTCCCCGACAGCCGATCACCTCCCCTGTTTCCTCGTGGCTGAGTACTGCAGGTTCACGAGCTGCTCGACGCTCCTCTGGACCATACATGTACCATTTCTCTCGGTTTCAACCCTTGAATTTCTCCTTTCTCACGTTGTGAGAACTTGGGATCTTTGTTTCACTGTTCCCATGCTGCTCGTCCTGTTTGTCTCAAGCTTCCACCTTATTTTGGAACAGCGAGGCCTCCCACTCTCCGCTTATCTGCTTCGCGCTTCTCCGCTTCTCCATGTTATGACTCCACGACCCCCCTGGGGCACACATGAGGAATTCTCTACTGCACAAAAACATGGCTTTGTTTCTCACAAAGGCGATCCCGGAGAAGGACCGGCCGGGGGTGCCGAACTGGTGCCGTGTCCCGCTCAACCTGCTGGCCTGCCTGGGGCTGCTGCTTCTGCACGGCGCCGACCACGGGCCCGGCACCCGCAGCATCTTCTCCGCCTGCTGCGGCCTCATGCTGCTGGTGCTGCTCGCCGTCGTCGGCCTCTTCCCCGTCGTCGGCCTCTTCGCCGTCGTCGGCCTCTTCCCCGTCGTCGGCCTCTTCCCCGTCGTCCCCCACGACGCCGAGCTCTGGCTGCCGCCCCCCCAGGGCCAGCCCGACGCCCCCGAGCTGTGATGCGGGAGGGGGTCCCGGGGTGGCCGAGGGGGAAAGCCCCCCCGGCTGGTGACCCCTGCGGTGCCCCCACCCTGGCGTCCTGCCGGGGACGGCACTGGAAGCACACAGGGACGGAGTGCCGCAGGGTGAGGGCCCCCTGCGCACCCCCTCGCCCCTCAGCTTCCCTTTTTTTTCAGGAAAATAAAGCGTTTCTGCACGTGCTTTCCCTGCGAGAGAGCCCTTCCGTAGCCAGTAATGGGCTGAGGCGAGGCTCTCAGCGAAGCTGGGATTTTATTCACAGTGGTGGGCAGTCCCCAGGCAGGGCACACAGCACGGTTTGCCGGTTGCTTGACTTTCTTTCACAGAATCCAGGAATATCCCGAGTTGGAAGGGACCCACGGTGAGGGGTCTGGAGAACAAATCTTACGAGGAGCAGCTGGGGGAGCTGGGGTTGTGCAGCCTGGATACAGGAGGCTCAGGGGCGACCTTATCGCTCTAGGGGTACCTTCAAGGAGGCTGTGGAGAGGTGGGGGTTGGTCTGTTCTCTGCCCAGCCCCCCTATAATTGCTCAGCACGACCCCAGGTCGTTGCAGGAAGCACGGCCAAAAGCACGACAGACGCCAGGATGGTCAGATCATGCTGCATTTTATTGCCCGAATAGCCTCGCTTTTCACAGAAGAATCACAGAATCACAGAATCGATTTTCTAGGTTGGAACGAGCGAACTTCACAGGGGCAGACAGTGTCTCACCCAAGATTATCAGTCAAAAGCACTCAAACAACTGCACGAAAACAACCCCAGCTGTTGTGATTAGCAGGCACGCGGACCTTGTCCTTGACAACAAAAAAAAATCCCTTGGATTTTTTCCCAAGGAATACCCCTTTGGCCACTTGGGGTCTGCTTGGCCCCCCCCCAGCTCCTGCTGCACCCCCAGGCTGCCTGCAACGACAACAGCCGCGTGTTCTCAGCACCCTGCCCATCCCAACCCAAAACGCGGCGCCCCAACAGCTGCTAGGGGGGACGTGACGCGGGGCCGTTCTGGGACTACAAGTCCCGGCGTGCCCCGCGCGGGGCGCCCCGCCCTCACCTGCCCGCGGCGCGGCTTATTTGGACGGGGCGCGGCGGGCGCCGCGGGTCTGCCGGCGAGAAGCGATACAAGGGTACGTGGGGGGGGCCAAATAAGGGGGGGGCCGCAGGGACTCGGGGGTCCCTGCAGGGACTCGGAGGGAGCCGCGGGGACTCGGGGGGGCCCTGCAGGGACTCGGGGGGGGGCTGCAGGGACTCGGGGGGCTGAGGGACCCGGGGGGACCCAAGGAAATGAGGGGGGCTGCAGGGATCCGGGGGGGGGCCGGGGGGGGGCCGAAGGGACTCGGGGGGGGGCCGGGGGGGGGCCGAAGGGACTCGGGGGGCCGGGGGGCTGAGGGACCTGGGGGGACCCAAGGAAATGGAGGGGGGCTGCAGGGATCCGGGGGGGCCCTGCAGGGACTCGGGGGGCCGGGGGGTTCCTGTAGGGACTCGGAGGGGGGCCGGGGTGTGGCTTTGGGGCCCTGGGGCGGGCAGCTGTGGGACTCGGGGGGGCTGCAGGGACTTGGAGGGGACTAGGGGGGGCCCTGCAGGGACTTGGGGGGGCTGCAGGGACTCGGAGGGGACTCGGGGGGGTCCCTGCAGGGACTCGGAGGGGGGCCGGGGGGGGGCTGCAGGGAGCCGGCGGGGGCTTCAGGGACTGGGGGGGGCCCGGGGGGGGCTGAGGGACCTGGGGGTCCCAAGGACTTGGAGGGGGGTTGCGGGGGCGGGGCGGCCCTGCAGGGACTCGGGGGGGCGCCGGGGGGGGCTGCAGGGACCCGGGGGGCGGCTGCAGGGACTCGGAGGGACTCGGGGGGACCCTGCAGGGACTCGGGGTGTGCTGGGGGTCCGGGGGGCTGTGGGACTCAGGGGTAGGCGGGGGGGGCCGGGGGGGTCCCTGCAGGGACTCGGAGGGGGGCCGGGGGGGGCCGCAGGGACTAGGAGGGGACTCGGGGGGACCCTACAGGGACGCGGAGGGGGGCCCGGAGGGGCTGCAGGGACTCGGAGGGGACTCGGGGGGGTCCCTGCAGGGACTCGGGGGGGGGCCGAAGGGACTCGGGGGGCTGAGGGACCTGGGGGGACCCAAGGAAATGGAGGGGGGCTGCAGGGATCCGGGGGGGCCCTGCAGGGACTCGGGGGGCCGGGGGGTTCCTGTAGGGACTCGGAGGGGGGCCGGGGTGTGGCTTTGGGGCCCTGGGGGGGGCAGCTGTGGGACCCGGGGGGGGCCGCAGGGACTCGGACGGACTCGGGGGCGGCTGCAGGGACTAGGAGGGGACTCGGGGGGACCCTACAGGGACTCGGGGGGGGGGCGGGGGGTTCGTGTAGGGACTCGGGGGGGGGGGCTGAGGGACTTGGGGGGGCTGCAGGGACTCGGAGGGGACTCGGGGGGGTCCCTGCAGGGACTCGGAGGGGGGCCGGGGTGTGGCTTTGGGGCCCGTGGGGGGGGCAGCTGTGGGACTCGGGGGGGCTGCAGGGACTTGGAGGGGACTCGGGGGTCCCTGCAGGGACTCGGAGAGGGGCCGGGGGGTGGCTGAGGGACCAGAGGGGGGCCGAGGGACTCGGGGGGGGCTGCAGGGACTCGGAGGGGACTTGGGGGGGTCCCGGCAGGGACTCGGAGGGGGGCCGGGGTGTGGCTTTGGGGCCCGTGGGGGGGCCGGGGGGGGGCTGCAGGGACTCGGGGGGGCCCTGCAGGGACTCAGAGGGGACTTGGGGGGGCCCTGCAGGTATCTGCAGGGACTCGGGGGGGGCTGGGGATCCAGGGGGCTGTGGGACTCAGGGGTAGGCGGGGGGGGCCGGGGGGGTCTCTGCAGGGACCCGGGGGGGGCTGCAGGGACCCGGGGGGGGGGGCGGGGTGCCCGGGGGGGGGCTGTGGGACTGAGGGGAAGGCGGGGGGGGCCGGGGGGGTTTCTGCAGGGACTCGGAGGGGACCCGGGGGGGGCTGCAGGGACTCGGAGGGGGGCTGGGGGGCAGCTGTGGGACTCGGGGGGGGCTGAGGGGCGGGGGGGGCTGTAGGGAGTCTGGGGGGGCCTGAGGGGCAGGGGGGGCTCAGGGGGGTCCTGCAGGGCCTGGGGGTGGGAGTGAGGGGTGGGGGGCGCTCTGTAGGCCTCTTTGGAGACTGGGGGGGTGTGGGGCTGTGAGCACCAGCACCCCCTCACCCCCCCACCCCCCCCACCCCGCAGGGCTGACATGGAGCACCTCCAGGGCACTGATTTTGTGGCGCGTACGGCCACCACGGAGGGCACAGAGACACTGCAGGCGGAACTGTCGGTGAGCTGCGGGGGGGGCGGCCGGTGCTGCACGAGGGCCGGGATCCCCTGCTGGGGGGCCAAAACTCTCCTTCCCTCTCTCCGCCCTGTTATAATCCAATTTAGTCATTTTATCTCTCACCCCCCCAGTATGATCTTTACCAGGTGGCATTCAGCCGCTGTGTGATGGGTTTATATATCCTCTTCAGAGTGGTGTGGGATCCTTGGTGTAATGACCACCTGTACACAAAAATCATGAGATGCGTGAAACAATTTTAAAGATAGGCAAGGAGTGACTCCTAACGGTGAACATCCCCACCTAGTGTTATTTGCAGGAATTAACCACTTGTGTGTTCGGTACGTTTTTTTTGTTTTTTTTTTTTTGTGGCATGGCACAGGTCATTTTTATCTCTTGGAACTGTGCCGATACATCTACCTTTTCCCGTAGTTGGGTCAAAGTTATCCCGATTTCCTGACCCCAACTGCACTTGGAAGAATTTGAATATGGGGGCTTAACACTTCCACGTAGCCAGCACCCTTCAGTTATCTCCTCGGGTACAACCCCCTTCTTTTTTCACAATGCTTGGAAGCAGTGTGGGAAAGGAGAACTCTGTCAACTTATTAGAAAACACTGTAGTAGGTTGGGCAGTCCCAGGTATCTTTACAGTCTGGACAACCAAACCTTCCCCTATTCACTCTTTATTAGGGCCCGACTACCTTGGAAGGCAAGTCTCGGGTTTTTCCTTCTTTATTAGGACGAGTCCTCCCCTGTCTGTTCCGTGTTCGTAAAATCTGACACGTTTCCTAGTACCCAGCTAGTATCGTCCAAGTTTGTTATATTTATAGATAGGATTTATAGATCCTAGATCCCTAGATAGATCTAGATTCCTAGATAGAATTTATAGATCCTCTAGATATATTTATAGATCCTTTGTTTTAACCAGGATGTTCACCCAACCCCCCTTCCCCATTTGTCCCCATGTTACAATGCCGTGAGGTGTGAAACCTTATCTTCTCAGTAGATTCTTTAAATTCTCAAGGACAATGAAGAAACGACGAAGACCCCGAGAGCCAAGCTCCCAGCTGGGGAGGATGCCACTCAAGCCCCCGTGCTCAGCGACTCCGAGGCGGTGGCGCCTCGCACCCTGTGCCCCAGAGCCTGTCCCCCCACCAGGGCCCGTGACCAGGGGGGCGAGGACACCGAGCACGTCCCGGCGGGGGAGATGCCGGGCAGCGAGAACCCCCTGTGCCTCGATGCCCTGCGTGTTATGGAAGGTGAGCGGGAGTGGGGAACCGCGGGGTGGGAAGAGGCAAATGGCAACGCTGGGGCCACCTCCGCCGAAGCGTGTCTTAAAAGGGCAAAAACCCTCCAAGTGGAGGGGAGAGCAGCAGAGGGAGAGCCAAGGTGGCCACGGGCTCGCTGCCTGATCCTGGTGGTGTTGCTTTGCCCCTTCCGGATGATTCCTGGCTGGACGCTGTCCGCGCGTACCTGAAAGCTGCCTTCAACTGCAACGGCCACTGCCTGCCTGCCGGGCTCTACAGCCAGATCTGCCAGCTCCTGGCTCTGCTCACAGGCGACCAGGACCCCGTCTCCACCGCCTATCTGCTGTGCGAGTCGGTCTCCATCACCACGCGCCATCAGCTGCTCAGCATCATCCACAAGAAGCTTCAGTAAGTTTTGTGCCCCCCTGCCGCTGTCGCTGGAGCTTTGCTGAGAAGGGGAAGGGGCTCAGCCAAACCTAGAGCCCTGGAGGGCTTGGTTTGGAGCAACGTTCCCCCCCCCCCACCCCTGACCACCTCTCCCTCTGCAGCAATCTGAACAATTCGGCAACAGCTGCGGCTGAGCAGCTCCAAGGGCCCTCCCTGCAGGATGCTCCCTCGCGCATCCATCACCTCACTGAGCTCCAGAACCTCTTCAGCTTCAGCCCCACGTGTCTGGGGTCCCAGGAGCTCAAGAGATTCACAGAGCAGCTGCAGCAGATCCCTGCAGGTGAGAGCTGATCCAAGTGGAGCCCCGGAGGGTGCTGCCTGATGCCTTGGCCTCTCCTGAAGGTCGGGGGTGACTTTTTCAGGAGTGACCGTCTGTGTGCTGACCCTCATGAGCATCCAGCCCTTCTCCAAGGACGACATACTGCTGCTGACACGGTTGGAGAGGGGCAGCATTCCCATCACCATCCACATCCCGACCGCGCTCACCAAGGTGAGGGAAGGGCTAGAAGAGTGGAGCAGCTGGGATGAGCCTGGGGCTGGGTTCACGGCTCCCTTCCTCCCCTAGGCCCCGCTGAGCTCAGTGCTGAGTGACTTCGACACCATCCAGAAGGAGCAGAAAGAAACCATCAACTGCACCGACAACCGTGACTGGTGGCTGTGCCGCTCCGAGCTGGACCGCAGGATGAAGGTAGGCGAGAGGCACCCCGTGCTCCCCACGCCTGGGGGGAATGCTCGGACCCCCCCGTGACTCTGTCCTCTCTCGCAGAGCCTCATCGACACCCTGGAGACGGAGGTGCTGGGCTGCTGGAAGGGAATGCTGCTCCCCACCAGCCAGGATCCCGCGCTGGCCGAGGAAGCCATCCGCCTCCTCGCCCAGCTCCATCCCTGCGGCTGGCGGGGCTGGAACTCGGCGCTGCTCGAGGTGCTGAGCTCCCCGGGCTGGGGCAGGGCACAGGGGGAGCTCTGCCTTGGCTCACACCTACCCCTTGCCGCAGGTCCTGCTCAACGCTGCTCCCCTCCTCACCCCGGCCGACGTGCGAGCCCTGGCCGCAGGGATGTGCCCTTCGCAGTCCTGCAACAAAGCGGAGCTCCTCCTGCAAAAGGCCCTGGAGAAGCAGAGGAGCCGCGTCCGGGCACCTGGCGGCTCCCTCGTCCTCGTGCTGGATAAAGTGAGAGCCTGCCCCTGCTGCTTCTCCCTCAGCTCGGACAGGCGCTCTATCGCTCACGCCTTCCTCCCCTTCCTTTCTTCCTCCTCCTCTTCCCTGCACAGCACCTCCAGAAGCTGCCCTGGGAGAGCATGGCGTGCCTGCGCGCCGTGCCTGTCACCCGCCTCCCGTCCCTGCGCTTCCTCCTGAGTTACAACCTGGCACCGAGGGTGAGTGGAAGGGGGGCACCCTGGCTCTGCCGCGGGGCTTGGGACCCCCCGAGGCTGGTGCTGGGCTGGGGCTGACTCGTGATTTCTTATTTCTTTTTTCCCTTCCTCCTCCCCCCTCAGCAGGCAGGCTCTGTGCTGCACCGCGGCGTCAACCCCACCAGGACCTTCTACGTCCTCAACCCCCAGAACAACCTCCCGAGCACCGAGGAGTGCTTCCGCAGCTGGTTCGAGAGGTGAGGAGGAGCGGGGGCGCACAGAGCGGGGAGGAGGGGGGTCCGTGCTCCCTCCCCCCCCTTCTATGACTTCTCCCCTCCTTTCCCGCAGCCAGCAGGGCTGGAGCGGGGTCACAGGAGCCATCCCCAGCCAGGAGCAGATGCAGGCAGCGCTGCTGGAGCACGACCTCTACATGTGAGTGCCCGTGGCCGTGCGGGGCTGCGCTATCGCGCTCACCCTGCTCACCCTGCTCCTGTTCCTGGCAGCTACGTGGGGCACGGGGCGGGCGCCCGCCTGCTGGACGGGACAGACATCGCCCAGCTGGACTGCAACGCCGTGGCCCTGCTCTTCGGCTGCAGCAGCGCCGCGCTGGCCGTGCGCGGCGGCCTCGAGGGCTCCGGCATCGTCCTCGACTACCTCCTGGCCGGCTGGTGAGGCGGGGAGAGAGGGGGTGGCTTCTGGGGGGCAGACGGGGTCTTCGCCCCATCCCCTTCTTGCCTTCTTTTTACCCCATCCCCACCTCCCTGCTTTTTATTGCCCCCCTCCCCTGCCTTTTCCCTGTGCTGGTAAGCAGTGAGTGTTCTCCTTGTCCTCCTCTCACCCCCTCCTTCGCCCAGCCCTCCTGGCCCTAACCCCTCTAACCCCCTTTTTCTTTTTTCCCAGCCCCTTCGTCCTGGGCACCCTGTGGGACGTGACTCAGTGTGACCTCGACCGCTACACCAAGGCGCTGCTGCAGGGCTGGCTGCGGGCGGGCTCCGGTGCCCCCCTCCTGCAGTACGTGGCCCAGGCCCGCCAAGCCCCCCGCCTCAGATACCTCACCGGGGCTGCCCCCGTCGCCTACGGCCTGCCCGTGTGCCTGCAGTGAGAGCCGGCGTCCCCCCTGCTTCCTGTTCTTTGAAGTAGTTGGATTTTAAATAATTCCCCCTGGTTTGATAAATAATAAATAAAGTGTCTTCCCCTTCACAATGGCTGGTGTGCGCTTGTACCACGAGCTGGGAAAGGACCAAGGGGCTCCTGGAGCCTAACCCAACCGAAGCCACTCCATCCTCACAGAATCACAGAATTTCTAGGTTGGAAGAGACCTCAAGATCATCGAGTCCAACCTCTGACCTAACGCTAGCAGTCCCCACTAAACCATATCCCTAAGCTCTACATCTAAACGTCTTTTGAAGACTTCCAGGGACGGTGACTCCACCACTTCCCTGGGCAGCCTGTTCCAGTGCCTCACAACCCTTTCAGTGAAGAAGTTCTTCCTAACATCTAGCCTAAAACTCCCCTGGCTCAACTTAAGCCCATTCCCCCTCGTCCTGTCACCAGGCACGTGGGAGAACAGACCAACCCCCACCTCGCTACAGCCTCCCTTGAGGTACCCATAGAGAGCGATAAGGTCGCCCCTGAGCCTCCTCTTCTCCAGGCTGAACAAGCCCAGCTCCCTCAGCCGCTCCTCGTAGGACTTGTTCTCCAGGCCCCTCACCAGCTTCGTCGCCCTTCTCTGCACCCGCTCGAGCACCTCGATGTCCTTCTTGTAGCGAGGGGCCCAAAACTGAACGCAGTACTCGAGGTGCGGCCTCACCAGAGCTGAGTACAGGGGGACGATCACCTCCCTAGCCCTGCTGGTCACGCTGGTCCTGATACAAGCCATCAATCCCATCCCTGCCCCCCCCAGGGACGGTGATGCTGCCCCCTCCCCGGGCACCCTGCCCCAGGGCCTGTGCCCTCTCCTGAGCAGAAATCTCGCTTCCACCCTGAGCCTTCGCCCTTCCCTCGGGGCCTTAGGAGGAGGCCGACCCCAGCCCCCCCGGCTTCCTTCCAGCGGGGGGCGTCCCCTGGCCCTCCTCCAGTGCTGCTCCCCTTTGTCCCCCATCCCACAACCCGACCCTTCCTTTCCTGGGGGGTCCCCTGCCCCCCTTTCACCCTCAGTTTGTGGGGGGGACCCCAGGCTTCCCTCAAACACCTGCGGGGGGGGGCTGCTTGGTGTCCCCCCCATGGCTCAGAGGAGCCTCCCCTCCTGGGGGGCTGCAGCTTTTTGCCTTTTGGGGGGGGGGGCGATGGCATCGTAGTATGAAGGCCTTATACTAAAGCATAATCAACAGTGTTTGGTTCCATTTGGGTTTGCTTTGTTTCGTAATTGGTAGCTGGCATTCATGACCCCCCCACATGTTATTCTCAGCTATGTTGTCAGTCTCGGCCTTACCGGAGCTCGTAGGGCTGCCGAGGGTTGGCACTGCAGTATTTTATGGAGTATTTTCCGCAGGCTGGATTCCCTGGACACTTTCTGACAATGCCTCATTTGGTCCTGGGGCCTAGCAGCATCCTCCTTTTTATTAGGATGAGTCCTCCCCTATCTGTTCCGTGTTCGTAAAATCTGACACGTTTCCTAGTACCCAGCTAGTATCGTCCGAGTTTGTTATATTTATAGATAGAACCTTGCGAATTTCTTCATTTCCGTGGAAGGTTCCCGTATATCCTATACCATGCCCTCGCCACCCGTAACGGGGGTCCAATTGTCGGTTACAACCTTGCAGCCCATGTCCCACTTGTAAGAATTTATTCCGACCAGCCCCGAGTGGGTCTTACTACAAAAGACAATGAACAAACATTTATTGTGTATTACACCCCCCCTGTGCTGTATTACACCCCCCCCCCGGCACCCCCCTCCCTGCTTCCCCCTCCCCGCAGCCTGCCCCCGCTGCCCCCTCGGGTGTCCCCCCCCACCCTGCCGCCCATGGCTCAGCATCAAGTGAGGGGGGCGCGGGGACCCCCACTGGGACCCCGGTGAGTGCGGGGGAAACTGAGGCACGGGCAGGCCGAGGGGGTGGGGGTGTGCAAGAGCGGGGGGCGTTTGCACGGGGTTGGGGGGTGAGGAGAGCTGGGGGCGATTGCACAGGGCATGGGGCAATTGTGTGGGGGCTGGGACAACTGCGCAAGGTGTTTGCCCCCGGGCGGGGCATTTGCAAAAGAACGGGGTGGGGGGGGCAGTTACACCAGGTCAGGGCAGTTACACCAGGAGTGGGGGCAGATACACCAGGACGGGGCAGTTACACCAGGTGGGAGGGGCAGTTATACCAGGACGGGGGGCAGTTACACCAGGTCGGGGCAGTTACACCAGGAGTGGGGGCAGTTACACCAGGACGGGGCAGTTACACCAGGACGGGGCAGTTACACCAGGTGGGGGGCAGTTACACCAGGTCGGGGTATTTACACCAGGTGGGAGGGGCAGTTACACCAGGTCGGGGCAGTTACACCAGGTGGGGGGCAGTTACACCAGGTCGGGGCAGTTACACCAGGTGGGAGGGGCAGTTACACCAGGAGTGGGGGCAGTTACACCAGGTCGGGCAGATACACCAAGTCGGGGCAGTTACACCAGATTGGAGCAGTTACACCAGGTCGGGGCAGTTACACCAGGTCGGGGCAGATACACCAGGACGGGGCAGTTACACCAGGTGGGAGGGGCAGTTACACCAGGTCAGGGCAGTTACACCAGGACGGGGCAGATACACCAGGTCGGGGCAGTTACACCAGGTGGGAGGGGCAGTTATACCAGGTTGGGGCAGATACACCAGGACGGGGCAGTTACACCAGGTGGGAGGGGCAGTTATACCAGGTTGGGGCAGATACACCAGGACGGGGCAGTTACACCAGGTGGGAGGGGCAGTTACACCAGGACGGGGCAGATACACCAGGTGGGAGGGGCAGTTACACCAGGAGTGGGGGCAGTTACACCAGGTCGGGCAGATACACCAAGTCGGGGCAGTTACACCAGATTGGAGCAGTTACACCAGGTCGGGGCAGTTACACCAGGACGGGGCAGTTACACCAGGAGTGGGGGCAGTTACACCAGGTCGGGGCAGTTACACCAGGACGGGGCAGATACACCAGGTCGGGGCAGTTACACCAGGACGGGGCAGTTACACCAGGTGGGCTTCTTCTCCCCCTTCATGCTCGCCTTCTCCACCACCCCCAGCCAGGAGAGCCCGGCCGAGTCCTTCGTGGCCTTCCTGCTCCTCGAGCTCTCCTGTGGGCTCTACTTCCCGGCCATGGGCTTCCTGCGGCGCAAGGTGTGAGCAAAATCTCAAATCGTTTTCTTCAGACAGGCTCTTCTGTGCAGCTGTTTTATTTGCGCTTGCAGCGGTGGCTGTCCTGCCAATTAGGAGTGCCTTTTAGTTAACAAAGCCTAACCTTTCATTCCCTATTCCCCGACAGCCGATCACCTCCCCTGTTTCCTCGTGGCTGAGTACTGCAGGTTCACGAGCTGCTCGACGCTCCTCTGGACCATACATGTACCATTTCTCTCGGTTTCAACCCTTGAATTTCTCCTTTCTCACGTTGTGAGAACTTGGGATCTTTGTTTCACTGTTCCCATGCTGCTCGTCCTGTTTGTCTCAAGCTTCCACCTTATTTTGGAACAGCGAGGCCTCCCACTCTCCGCTTATCTGCTTCGCGCTTCTCCGCTTCTCCATGTTATGACTCCACGACCCCCCTGGGGCACACATGAGGAATTCTCTACTGCACAAAAACATGGCTTTGTTTCTCACAAAGGCGATCCCGGAGAAGGACCGGCCGGGGGTGCCGAACTGGTGCCGTGTCCCGCTCAACCTGCTGGCCTGCCTGGGGCTGCTGCTTCTGCACGGCGCCGACCACGGGCCCGGCACCCGCAGCATCTTCTCCGCCTGCTGCGGCCTCATGCTGCTGGTGCTGCTCGCCGTCGGCGGCCTCTTCCCCGTCGTCGGCCTCTTCCCCGTCGTCGGCCTCTTCCCCGTCGTCGGCCTCTTCGCCGTCGTCGGCCTCTTCCCCGTCGTCGGCCTCTTCCCCGTCGTCCCCCACGACGCCGAGCTCTGGCTGCCGCCCCCCCAGGGCCAGCCCGACGCCCCCGAGCTGTGATGCGGGAGGGGGTCCCGGGGTGGCCGAGGGGGAAAGCCCCCCCGGCTGGTGACCCCTGCGGTGCCCCCACCCTGGCGTCCTGCCGGGGACGGCACTGGAAGCACACAGGGACGGAGTGCCGCAGGGTGAGGGCCCCCTGCGCACCCCCTCGCCCCTCAGCTTCCCTTTTTTTTCAGGAAAATAAAGCGTTTCTGCACGTGCTTTCCCTGCGAGAGAGCCCTTCCGTAGCCAGTAATGGGCTGAGGCGAGGCTCTCAGCGAAGCTGGGATTTTATTCACAGTGGTGGGCAGTCCCCAGGCAGGGCACACAGCACGGTTTGCCGGTTGCTTGACTTTCTTTCACAGAATCCAGGAATATCCCGAGTTGGAAGGGACCCACGGTGAGGGGTCTGGAGAACAAATCTTACGAGGAGCAGCTGGGGGAGCTGGGGTTGTGCAGCCTGGATACAGGAGGCTCAGGGGCGACCTTATCGCTCTAGGGGTACCTTCAAGGAGGCTGTGGAGAGGTGGGGGTTGGTCTGTTCTCTGCCCAGCCCCCCTATAATTGCTCAGCACGACCCCAGGTCGTTGCAGGAAGCACGGCCAAAAGCACGACAGACGCCAGGATGGTCAGATCATGCTGCATTTTATTGCCCGAATAGCCTCGCTTTTCACAGAAGAATCACAGAATCACAGAATCGATTTTCTAGGTTGGAACGAGCGAACTTCACAGGGGCAGACAGTGTCTCACCCAAGATTATCAGTCAAAAGCACTCAAACAACTGCACGAAAACAACCCCAGCTGTTGTGATTAGCAGGCACGCGGACCTTGTCCTTGACAACAAAAAAAAATCCCTTGGATTTTTTCCCAAGGAATACCCCTTTGGCCACTTGGGGTCTGCTTGGCCCCCCCCCAGCTCCTGCTGCACCCCCAGGCTGCCTGCAACGACAACAGCCGCGTGTTCTCAGCACCCTGCCCATCCCAACCCAAAACGCGGCGCCCCAACAGCTGCTAGGGGGGACGTGACGCGGGGCCGTTCTGGGACTACAAGTCCCGGCGTGCCCCGCGCGGGGCGCCCCGCCCTCACCTGCCCGCGGCGCGGCTTATTTGGACGGGGCGCGGCGGGCGCCGCGGGTCTGCCGGCGAGAAGCGATACAAGGGTACGTGGGGGGGGGCAAAATAAGGGGGGGGCGGGGGGGCCGCAGGGACTCGGGGGTCCCTGCAGGGACTCGGAGGGAGCCGCGGGGACTCGGGGGGGCCCTGCAGGGACTCGGGGGGGGGCTGCAGGGACTCGGGGGGCTGAGGGACCCGGGGGGACCCAAGGAAATGAGGGGGGCTGCAGGGATCCGGGGGGGGGCCGGGGGGGGGCCGAAGGGACTCGGGGGGCCGGGGGGGGGCCGAAGGGACTCGGGGGGCCGGGGGGCTGAGGGACCTGGGGGGACCCAAGGAAATGGAGGGGGGCTGCAGGGATCCGGGGGGGCCCTGCAGGGACTCGGGGGGCCGGGGGGTTCCTGTAGGGACTCGGAGGGGGGCCGGGGTGTGGCTTTGGGGCCCTGGGGGGGGCAGCTGTGGGACCCGGGGGGGGCCGCAGGGACTCGGACGGACTCGGGGGCGGCTGCAGGGACTAGGAGGGGACTCGGGGGGACCCTACAGGGACTCGGGGGGGGGGCGGGGGGTTCGTGTAGGGACTCGGGGGGGGGGGCTGAGGGACTTGGGGGGGCTGCAGGGACTCGGAGGGGACTCGGGGGGGTCCCTGCAGGGACTCGGAGGGGGGCCGGGGTGTGGCTTTGGGGCCCGTGGGGGGGGCAGCTGTGGGACTCGGGGGGGCTGCAGGGACTTGGAGGGGACTCGGGGGTCCCTGCAGGGACTCGGAGAGGGGCCGGGGGGTGGCTGAGGGACCAGAGGGGGGCCGAGGGACTCGGGGGGGGCTGCAGGGACTCGGAGGGGACTTGGGGGGGTCCCGGCAGGGACTCGGAGGGGGGCCGGGGTGTGGCTTTGGGGCCCGTGGGGGGGCCGGGGGGGGGCTGCAGGGACTCGGGGGGGCCCTGCAGGGACTCAGAGGGGACTTGGGGGGGCCCTGCAGGTATCTGCAGGGACTCGGGGGGGGCTGGGGATCCAGGGGGCTGTGGGACTCAGGGGTAGGCGGGGGGGGCCGGGGGGGTCTCTGCAGGGACCCGGGGGGGGCTGCAGGGACCCGGGGGGGGGGGCGGGGTGCCCGGGGGGGGGCTGTGGGACTGAGGGGAAGGCGGGGGGGGCCGGGGGGGTTTCTGCAGGGACTCGGAGGGGACCCGGGGGGGGCTGCAGGGACTCGGAGGGGGGCTGGGGGGCAGCTGTGGGACTCGGGGGGGGCTGGGGGTCTCAGGGGAGGGCGGGGGGAGCCGGGGGGGTCCCTGCAGGGACTCGGAGGGGGGCCGGGGGGCAGCTGTGGGACTCGGGGGGGGCTGAGGGGCGGGGGGGGCTGTAGGGAGTCTGGGGGGGCCTGAGGGGCAGGGGGGGCTCAGGGGGGTCCTGCAGGGCCTGGGGGTGGGAGTGAGGGGTGGGGGGCGCTCTGTAGGCCTCTTTGGAGACTGGGGGGGTGTGGGGCTGTGAGCACCAGCACCCCCTCACCCCCCCACCCCCCCCACCCCGCAGGGCTGACATGGAGCACCTCCAGGGCACTGATTTTGTGGCGCGTACGGCCACCACGGAGGGCACAGAGACACTGCAGGCGGAACTGTCGGTGAGCTGCGGGGGGGGCGGCCGGTGCTGCACGAGGGCCGGGATCCCCTGCTGGGGGGCCAAAACTCTCCTTCCCTCTCTCCGCCCTGTTATAATCCAATTTAGTCATTTTATCTCTCACCCCCCCAGTATGATCTTTACCAGGTGGCATTCAGCCGCTGTGTGATGGGTTTATATATCCTCTTCAGAGTGGTGTGGGATCCTTGGTGTAATGACCACCTGTACACAAAAATCATGAGATGCGTGAAACAATTTTAAAGATAGGCAAGGAGTGACTCCTAACGGTGAACATCCCCACCTAGTGTTATTTGCAGGAATTAACCACTTGTGTGTTCGGTACGGTTTTTTTTGGTTTTTTTTTTTTTTTTGTGGCATGGCACAGGTCATTTTTATCTCTTGGAACTGTGCCGATACATCTACCTTTTCCCGTAGTTGGGTCAAAGTTATCCCGATTTCCTGACCCCAACTGCACTTGGAAGAATTTGAATATGGGGGCTTAACACTTCCACGTAGCCAGCACCCTTCAGTTATCTCCTCGGGTACAACCCCCTTCTTTTTTCACAATGCTTGGAAGCAGTGTGGGAAAGGAGAACTCTGTCAACTTATTAGAAAACACTGTAGTAGGTTGGGCAGTCCCAGGTATCTTTACAGTCTGGACAACCAAACCTTCCCCTATTCACTCTTTATTAGGGCCCGACTACCTTGGAAGGCAAGTCTCGGGTTTTTCCTTCTTTATTAGGACGAGTCCTCCCCTGTCTGTTCCGTGTTCGTAAAATCTGACACGTTTCCTAGTACCCAGCTAGTATCGTCCAAGTTTGTTATATTTATAGATAGGATTTATAGATATCCCTAGATAGATCTAGATTCCTAGATAGAATTTATAGATCCTCTAGATATATTTATAGATCCTTTGTTTTAACCAGGATGTTCACCCAACCCCCCTTCCCCATTTGTCCCCATGTTACAATGCCGTGAGGTGTGAAACCTTATCTTCTCAGTAGATTCTTTAAATTCTCAAGGACAATGAAGAAACGACGAAGACCCCGAGAGCCAAGCTCCCAGCTGGGGAGGATGCCACTCAAGCCCCCGTGCTCAGCGACTCCGAGGCGGTGGCGCCTCGCACCCTGTGCCCCAGAGCCTGTCCCCCCACCAGGGCCCGTGACCAGGGGGGCGAGGACACCGAGCACGTCCCGGCGGGGGGGATGCCGGGCAGCGAGAACCCCCTGTGCCTCGATGCCCTGCGTGTTATGGAAGGTGAGCGGGAGTGGGGAACCGCGGGGTGGGAAGAGGCAAATGGCAACGCTGGGGCCACCTCCGCCGAAGCGTGTCTTAAAAGGGCAAAAACCCTCCAAGTGGAGGGGAGAGCAGCAGAGGGAGAGCCAAGGTGGCCACGGGCTCGCTGCCTGATCCTGGTGGTGTTGCTTTGCCCCTTCCGGATGATTCCTGGCTGGACGCTGTCCACGCGTACCTGAAAGCTGCCTTCAACTGCAACGGCCACTGCCTGCCTGCCGGGCTCTACAGCCAGATCTGCCAGCTCCTGGCTCTGCTCACAGGCGACCAGGACCCCGTCTCCACCGCCTATCTGCTGTGCGAGTCGGTCTCCATCACCACGCGCCATCAGCTGCTCAGCATCATCCACAAGAAGCTTCAGTAAGTTTTGTGCCCCCCTGCCGCTGTCGCTGGAGCTTTGCTGAGAAGGGGAAGGGGCTCAGCCAAACCTAGAGCCCTGGAGGGCTTGGTTTGGAGCAACGTTCCCCCCCCCCCCACCCCTGACCACCTCTCCCTCTGCAGCAATCTGAACAATTCGGCAACAGCTGCGGCTGAGCAGCTCCAAGGGCCCTCCCTGCAGGATGCTCCCTCGCGCATCCATCACCTCACTGAGCTCCAGAACCTCTTCAGCTTCAGCCCCACGTGTCTGGGGTCCCAGGAGCTCAAGAGATTCACAGAGCAGCTGCAGCAGATCCCTGCAGGTGAGAGCTGATCCAAGTGGAGCCCCGGAGGGTGCTGCCTGATGCCTTGGCCTCTCCTGAAGGTCGGGGGTGACTTTTTCAGGAGTGACCGTCTGTGTGCTGACCCTCATGAGCATCCAGCCCTTCTCCAAGGACGACATACTGCTGCTGACACGGTTGGAGAGGGGCAGCATTCCCATCACCATCCACATCCCGACCGCGCTCACCAAGGTGAGGGAAGGGCTAGAAGAGTGGAGCAGCCGGGACGAGCCTGGGGCTGGGTTCACGGCTCCCTTCCTCCCCTAGGCCCCGCTGAGCTCAGTGCTGAGTGACTTCGACACCATCCAGAAGGAGCAGAAAGAAACCATCAACTGCACCGACAACCGTGACTGGTGGCTGTGCCGCTCCGAGCTGGACCGCAGGATGAAGGTAGGCGAGAGGCACCCCGTGCTCCCCACGCCTGGGGGGAATGCTCGGACCCCCCCGTGACTCTGTCCTCTCTCGCAGAGCCTCATCGACACCCTGGAGACGGAGGTGCTGGGCTGCTGGAAGGGAATGCTGCTCCCCACCAGCCAGGATCCCGCGCTGGCCGAGGAAGCCATCCGCCTCCTCGCCCAGCTCCATCCCTGCGGCTGGCGGGGCTGGAACTCGGCGCTGCTCGAGGTGCTGAGCTCCCCGGGCTGGGGCAGGGCACAGGGGGAGCTCTGCCTTGGCTCACACCTACCCCTTGCCGCAGGTCCTGCTCAACGCTGCTCCCCTCCTCACCCCGGCCGACGTGCGAGCCCTGGCCGCAGGGATGTGCCCTTCGCAGTCCTGCAACAAAGCGGAGCTCCTCCTGCAAAAGGCCCTGGAGAAGCAGAGGAGCCGCGTCCGGGCACCTGGCGGCTCCCTCGTCCTCGTGCTGGATAAAGTGAGAGCCTGCCCCTGCTGCTTCTCCCTCAGCTCGGACAGGCGCTCTATCGCTCACGCCTTCCTCCCCTTCCTTTCTTCCTCCTCCTCTTCCCTGCACAGCACCTCCAGAAGCTGCCCTGGGAGAGCATGGCGTGCCTGCGCGCCGTGCCTGTCACCCGCCTCCCGTCCCTGCGCTTCCTCCTGAGTCACAACCTGGCACCGAGGGTGAGTGGAAGGGGGGCACCCTGGCTCTGCCGCGGGGCTTGGGACCCCCCGAGGCTGGTGCTGGGCTGGGGCTGACTCGTGATTTCTTATTTCTTTTTTCCCTTCCTCCTCCCCCCTCAGCAGGCAGGCTCTGTGCTGCACCGCGGCGTCAACCCCACCAGGACCTTCTACGTCCTCAACCCCCAGAACAACCTCCCGAGCACCGAGGAGTGCTTCCGCAGCTGGTTCGAGAGGTGAGGAGGAGCGGGGGCGCACAGAGCGGGGAAGAGGGGGGTCCGTGCTCCCTCCCCCCCCTTCTATGACTTCTCCCCTCCTTTCCCGCAGCCAGCAGGGCTGGAGCGGGGTCACAGGAGCCATCCCCAGCCAGGAGCAGATGCAGGCAGCGCTGCTGGAGCACGACCTCTACATGTGAGTGCCCGTGGCCGTGCGGGGCTGCGCTATCGCGCTCACCCTGCTCACCCTGCTCCTGTTCCTGGCAGCTACGTGGGGCACGGGGCGGGCGCCCGCCTGCTGGACGGGACAGACATCGCCCAGCTGGACTGCAACGCCGTGGCCCTGCTCTTCGGCTGCAGCAGCGCCGCGCTGGCCGTGCGCGGCGGCCTCGAGGGCTCCGGCATCGTCCTCGACTACCTCCTGGCCGGCTGGTGAGGCGGGGAGAGAGGGGGTGGCTTCTGGGGGGCAGACGGGGTCTTCGCCCCATCCCCTTCTTGCCTTCTTTTTACCCCATCCCCACCTCCCTGCTTTTTATTGCCCCCCTCCCCTGCCTTTTCCCTGTGCTGGTAAGCAGTGAGTGTTCTCCTTGTCCTCCTCTCACCCCCTCCTTCGCCCAGCCCTCCTGGCCCTAACCCCTCTAACCCCCTTTTTCTTTTTTCCCAGCCCCTTCGTCCTGGGCACCCTGTGGGACGTGACTCAGTGTGACCTCGACCGCTACACCAAGGCGCTGCTGCAGGGCTGGCTGCGGGCGGGCTCCGGTGCCCCCCTCCTGCAGTACGTGGCCCAGGCCCGCCAAGCCCCCCGCCTCAGATACCTCACCGGGGCTGCCCCCGTCGCCTACGGCCTGCCCGTGTGCCTGCAGTGAGAGCCGGCGTCCCCCCTGCTTCCTGTTCTTTGAAGTAGTTGGATTTTAAATAATTCCCCCTGGTTTGATAAATAATAAATAAAGTGTCTTCCCCTTCACAATGGCTGGTGTGCGCTTGTACCACGAGCTGGGAAAGGACCAAGGGGCTCCTGGAGCCTAACCCAACTGAAGCCACTCCATCCTCACAGAATCACAGAATTTCTAGGTTGGAAGAGACCTCAAGATCATCGAGTCCAACCTCTGACCTAACGCTAGCAGTCCCCGCTAAACCATATCCCTGAGCTCTACATCTAAATGTCTTTTGAAGACTTCCAGGGACGGTGACTCCACCACTTCCCTGGGCAGCCTGTTCCAGTGCCTCACAACCCTTTCAGTGAAGAAGTTCTTCCTAACATCCAACCTACACCTCCCCTGGCACAGCTTTAGCCCATTCCCCCTCGTCCTGTCACCAGGCACGTGGGAGAACAGGCCAACCCCCACCTCGCTACAGCCTCCCTTGAGGTACCCATAGAGAGCGATAAGGTCGCCCCTGAGCCTCCTCTTCTCCAGGCTGAACAAGCCCAGCTCCCTCAGCCGCTCCTCGTAGGACTTGTTCTCCAGGCCCCTCACCAGCTTCGTCGCCCTTCTCTGCACCCGCTCAAGCACCTCCATGTCCTTCTTGTAGCGAGGGGCCCAAAACTGAACGCAGTACTCGAGGTGCGGCCTCACCAGAGCTGAGTACAGGGGGACGATCACCTCCCTAGCCCTGCTGGTCACGCTGGTCCTGATACAAGCCATCAATCCCATCCCTGCCCCCCCCAGGGACGGTGATGCTGCCCCCTCCCCGGGCACCCTGCCCCAGGGCCTGTGCCCTCTCCTGAGCAGAAATCTCGCTTCCACCCTGAGCCTTCGCCCTTCCCTCGGGGCCTTAGGAGGAGGCCGACCCCAGCCCCCCCGGCTTCCTTCCAGCGGGGGGCGTCCCCTGGCCCTCCTCCAGTGCTGCTCCCCTTTGTCCCCCATCCCACAACCCGACCCTTCCTTTCCTGGGGGGTCCCCTGCCCCCCTTTCACCCTCAGTTTGTGGGGGGGACCCCAGGCTTCCCTCAAACACCTGCGGGGGGGGGCTGCTTGGTGTCCCCCCCATGGCTCAGAGGAGCCTCCCCTCCTGGGGGGCTGCAGCTTTTTGCCTTTTGGGGGGGGGGGCGATGGCATCGTAGTATGAAGGCCTTATACTAAAGCATAATCAACAGTGTTTGGTTCCATTTGGGTTTGCTTTGTTTCGTAATTGGTAGCTGGCATTCATGACCCCCCCACATGTTATTCTCAGCTATGTTGTCAGTCTCGGCCTTACCGGAGCTCGTAGGGCTGCCGAGGGTTGGCACTGCAGTATTTTATGGAGTATTTTCCGCAGGCTGGATTCCCTGGACACTTTCTGACAATGCCTCATTTGGTCCTGGGGCCTAGCAGCATCCTCCTTTTTATTAGGATGAGTCCTCCCCTATCTGTTCCGTGTTCGTAAAATCTGACACGTTTCCTAGTACCCAGCTAGTATCGTCCGAGTTTGTTATATTTATAGACAGAACCTTGCGAATTTCTTCATTTCCGTGGAAGGTTCCCGTATATCCTATACCATGCCCTCGCCACCCGTAACGGGGATCCACTTGTCAGTCCCTGCTGCCCCCTCCCCGCAGCCTGCCCCCGCTGCCCCCTCGGGTGTCCCCCCCGGCCCTGCCGCCCATGGCTCAGCATCAAGTGAGGGGGACGTGGGGACCCCCCCCGGGACCCCGGTGAGTGCGGGGGAAACTGAGGCACGGGCAGGGCGAGGGGGTGGGGGTGTGCAAGAGCGGGGGGCGTTTGCACGGGGTTGGGGGGTGAGGAGAGCTGGGGGCGATTGCACAGGGCATGGGGCAATTGTGTGGGGGCTGGGACAACTGCGCAAGGTGTTTGCCCCCGGGCGGGGCATTTGCAAAAGAAGGGGGTGGGGGGGAGCAGTTACACCAGGTCAGGGCAGTTACACCAGGAGTGGGGGCAGATACACCAGGACGGGGCAGTTACACCAGGTGGGAGGGGCAGTTATACCAGGACGGGGGGCAGTTACACCAGGTCGGGGCAGTTACACCAGGTCGGGGCAGATACACCAGGACGGGGCAGTTACACCAGGTGGGAGGGGCAGTTACACCAGGTCAGGGCAGTTACACCAGGACGGGGCAGATACACCAGGTCGGGGCAGTTACACCAGGTGGGAGGGGCAGTTATACCAGGTTGGGGCAGATACACCAGGACGGGGCAGTTACACCAGGTGGGAGGGGCAGTTATACCAGGTTGGGGCAGATACACCAGGACGGGGCAGTTACACCAGGTGGGAGGGGCAGTTACACCAGGACGGGGCAGATACACCAGGTGGGAGGGGCAGTTACACCAGGAGTGGGGGCAGTTACACCAGGTCGGGCAGATACACCAAGTCGGGGCAGTTACACCAGATTGGAGCAGTTACACCAGGTCGGGGCAGTTACACCAGGACGGGGCAGTTACACCAGGAGTGGGGGCAGTTACACCAGGTTGGGGCAGTTACACCAGGACGGGGCAGATACACCAGGTCGGGGCAGTTACACCAGGACGGGGCAGTTACACCAGGTGGGCTTCTTCTCCCCCTTCATGCTCGCCTTCTCCACCACCCCCAGCCAGGAGAGCCCGGCCGAGTCCTTCGTGGCCTTCCTGCTCCTCGAGCTCTCCTGTGGGCTCTACTTCCCGGCCATGGGCTTCCTGCGGCGCAAGGTGTGAGCAAAATCTCAAATCGTTTTCTTCAGACAGGCTCTTCTGTGCAGCTGTTTTATTTGCGCTTGCAGCGGTGGCTGTCCTGCCAATTAGGAGTGCCTTTTAGTTAACAAAGCCTAACCTTTCATTCCCTATTCCCCGACAGCCGATCACCTCCCCTGTTTCCTCGTGGCTGAGTACTGCAGGTTCACGAGCTGCTCGACGCTCCTCTGGACCATACATGTACCATTTCTCTCGGTTTCAACCCTTGAATTTCTCCTTTCTCACGTTGTGAGAACTTGGGATCTTTGTTTCACTGTTCCCATGCTGCTCGTCCTGTTTGTCTCAAGCTTCCACCTTATTTTGGAACAGCGAGGCCTCCCACTCTCCGCTTATCTGCTTCGCGCTTCTCCGCTTCTCCATGTTATGACTCCACGACCCCCCTGGGGCACACATGAGGAATTCTCTACTGCACAAAAACATGGCTTTGTTTCTCACAAAGGCGATCCCGGAGAAGGACCGGCCGGGGGTGCCGAACTGGTGCCGTGTCCCGCTCAACCTGCTGGCCTGCCTGGGGCTGCTGCTTCTGCACGGCGCCGACCACGGGCCCGGCACCCGCAGCATCTTCTCCGCCTGCTGCGGCCTCATGCTGCTGGTGCTGCTCGCCGTCGGCGGCCTCTTCCCCGTCGTCGGCCTCTTCCCCGTCGTCGGCCTCTTCCCCGTCGTCGGCCTCTTCGCCGTCGTCGGCCTCTTCCCCGTCGTCGGCCTCTTCCCCGTCGTCCCCCACGACGCCGAGCTCTGGCTGCCGCCCCCCCAGGGCCAGCCCGACGCCCCCGAGCTGTGATGCGGGAGGGGGTCCCGGGGTGGCCGAGGGGGAAAGCCCCCCCGGCTGGTGACCCCTGCGGTGCCCCCACCCTGGCGTCCTGCCGGGGACGGCACTGGAAGCACACAGGGACGGAGTGCCGCAGGGTGAGGGCCCCCTGCGCACCCCCTCGCCCCTCAGCTTCCCTTTTTTTTCAGGAAAATAAAGCGTTTCTGCACGTGCTTTCCCTGCGAGAGAGCCCTTCCGTAGCCAGTAATGGGCTGAGGCGAGGCTCTCAGCGAAGCTGGGATTTTATTCACAGTGGTGGGCAGTCCCCAGGCAGGGCACACAGCACGGTTTGCCGGTTGCTTGACTTTCTTTCACAGAATCCAGGAATATCCCGAGTTGGAAGGGACCCACGGTGAGGGGTCTGGAGAACAAATCTTACGAGGAGCAGCTGGGGGAGCTGGGGTTGTGCAGCCTGGATACAGGAGGCTCAGGGGCGACCTTATCGCTCTAGGGGTACCTTCAAGGAGGCTGTGGAGAGGTGGGGGTTGGTCTGTTCTCTGCCCAGCCCCCCTATAATTGCTCAGCACGACCCCAGGTCGTTGCAGGAAGCACGGCCAAAAGCACGACAGACGCCAGGATGGTCAGATCATGCTGCATTTTATTGCCCGAATAGCCTCGCTTTTCACAGAAGAATCACAGAATCACAGAATCGATTTTCTAGGTTGGAACGAGCGAACTTCACAGGGGCAGACAGTGTCTCACCCAAGATTATCAGTCAAAAGCACTCAAACAACTGCACGAAAACAACCCCAGCTGTTGTGATTAGCAGGCACGCGGACCTTGTCCTTGACAACAAAAAAAAATCCCTTGGATTTTTTCCCAAGGAATACCCCTTTGGCCACTTGGGGTCTGCTTGGCCCCCCCCCAGCTCCTGCTGCACCCCCAGGCTGCCTGCAACGACAACAGCCGCGTGTTCTCAGCACCCTGCCCATCCCAACCCAAAACGCGGCGCCCCAACAGCTGCTAGGGGGGACGTGACGCGGGGCCGTTCTGGGACTACAAGTCCCGGCGTGCCCCGCGCGGGGCGCCCCGCCCTCACCTGCCCGCGGCGCGGCTTATTTGGACGGGGCGCGGCGGGCGCCGCGGGTCTGCCGGCGAGAAGCGATACAAGGGTACGTGGGGGGGGCCAAATAAGGGGGGGGCCGCAGGGACTCGGGGGTCCCTGCAGGGACTCGGAGGGAGCCGCGGGGACTCGGGGGGGCCCTGCAGGGACTCGGGGGGGGGCTGCAGGGACTCGGGGGGCTGAGGGACCCGGGGGGACCCAAGGAAATGAGGGGGGCTGCAGGGATCCGGGGGGGGGCCGGGGGGGGGCCGAAGGGACTCGGGGGGCCGGGGGGCTGAGGGACCTGGGGGGACCCAAGGAAATGGAGGGGGGCTGCAGGGATCCGGGGGGGCCCTGCAGGGACTCGGGGGGCCGGGGGGTTCCTGTAGGGACTCGGAGGGGGGCCGGGGTGTGGCTTTGGGGCCCTGGGGGGGGCAGCTGTGGGACTCGGGGGGGCTGCAGGGACTTGGAGGGGACTAGGGGGGGCCCTGCAGGGACTTGGGGGGGCTGCAGGGACTCGGAGGGGACTCGGGGGGGTCCCTGCAGGGACTCGGAGGGGGGCCGGGGGGGGGCTGCAGGGAGCCGGCGGGGGCTTCAGGGACTGGGGGGGGCCCGGGGGGGGCTGAGGGACCTGGGGGTCCCAAGGACTTGGAGGGGGGTTGCGGGGGCGGGGCGGCCCTGCAGGGACTCGGGGGGGCGCCGGGGGGGGCTGCAGGGACCCGGGGGGCGGCTGCAGGGACTCGGAGGGACTCGGGGGGACCCTGCAGGGACTCGGGGTGTGCTGGGGGTCCGGGGGGCTGTGGGACTCAGGGGTAGGCGGGGGGGGCCGGGGGGGTCCCTGCAGGGACTCGGAGGGGGGCCGGGGGGGGCCGCAGGGACTAGGAGGGGACTCGGGGGGACCCTACAGGGACGCGGAGGGGGGCCCGGAGGGGCTGCAGGGACTCGGAGGGGACTCGGGGGGGTCCCTGCAGGGACTCGGGGGGGGGCCGAAGGGACTCGGGGGGCTGAGGGACCTGGGGGGACCCAAGGAAATGGAGGGGGGCTGCAGGGATCCGGGGGGGCCCTGCAGGGACTCGGGGGGCCGGGGGGTTCCTGTAGGGACTCGGAGGGGGGCCGGGGTGTGGCTTTGGGGCCCTGGGGGGGGCAGCTGTGGGACCCGGGGGGGGCCGCAGGGACTCGGACGGACTCGGGGGCGGCTGCAGGGACTAGGAGGGGACTCGGGGGGACCCTACAGGGACTCGGGGGGGGGGCGGGGGGTTCGTGTAGGGACTCGGGGGGGGGGGCTGAGGGACTTGGGGGGGCTGCAGGGACTCGGAGGGGACTCGGGGGGGTCCCTGCAGGGACTCGGAGGGGGGCCGGGGTGTGGCTTTGGGGCCCGTGGGGGGGGCAGCTGTGGGACTCGGGGGGGCTGCAGGGACTTGGAGGGGACTCGGGGGTCCCTGCAGGGACTCGGAGAGGGGCCGGGGGGTGGCTGAGGGACCAGAGGGGGGCCGAGGGACTCGGGGGGGGCTGCAGGGACTCGGAGGGGACTTGGGGGGGTCCCGGCAGGGACTCGGAGGGGGGCCGGGGTGTGGCTTTGGGGCCCTGGGGGGGGCAGCTGTGGGACCCGGGGGGGGCCGCAGGGACTCGGATGGACTCGGGGGCGGCTGCAGGGACTAGGAGGGGACTCGGGGGGACCCTACAGGGACCCGGGGGGGGGGGCGGGGTGCCCGGGGGGGGGCTGTGGGACTCAGGGGAAGGCGGGGGGGGCCGGGGGGGTTTCTGCAGGGACTCGGAGGGGACCCGGGGGGGGCTGCAGGGACTCGGAGGGGGGCCGGGGGGCAGCTGTGGGACTCGGGGGGGGCTGAGGGGCGGGGGGGGCTGTAGGGAGTCTGGGGGGGCCTGAGGGGCAGGGGGGGCTCAGGGGGGTCCTGCAGGGCCTGGGGGTGGGAGTGAGGGGTGGGGGGCGCTCTGTAGGCCTCTTTGGAGACTGGGGGGGTGTGGGGCTGTGAGCACCAGCACCCCCTCACCCCCCCACCCCCCCCACCCCGCAGGGCTGACATGGAGCACCTCCAGGGCACTGATTTTGTGGCGCGTACGGCCACCACGGAGGGCACAGAGACACTGCAGGCGGAACTGTCGGTGAGCTGCGGGGGGGGCGGCCGGTGCTGCACGAGGGCCGGGATCCCCTGCTGGGGGGCCAAAACTCTCCTTCCCTCTCTCCGCCCTGTTATAATCCAATTTAGTCATTTTATCTCTCACCCCCCCAGTATGATCTTTACCAGGTGGCATTCAGCCGCTGTGTGATGGGTTTATATATCCTCTTCAGAGTGGTGTGGGATCCTTGGTGTAATGACCACCTGTACACAAAAATCATGAGATGCGTGAAACAATTTTAAAGATAGGCAAGGAGTGACTCCTAACGGTGAACATCCCCACCTAGTGTTATTTGCAGGAATTAACCACTTGTGTGTTCGGTACGTTTTTTTTGTTTTTTTTTTTTTGTGGCATGGCACAGGTCATTTTTATCTCTTGGAACTGTGCCGATACATCTACCTTTTCCCGTAGTTGGGTCAAAGTTATCCCGATTTCCTGACCCCAACTGCACTTGGAAGAATTTGAATATGGGGGCTTAACACTTCCACGTAGCCAGCACCCTTCAGTTATCTCCTCGGGTACAACCCCCTTCTTTTTTCACAATGCTTGGAAGCAGTGTGGGAAAGGAGAACTCTGTCAACTTATTAGAAAACACTGTAGTAGGTTGGGCAGTCCCAGGTATCTTTACAGTCTGGACAACCAAACCTTCCCCTATTCACTCTTTATGAGGGCCCGACTACCTTGGAAGGCAAGTCTCGGGTTTTTCCTTCTTTATTAGGACGAGTCCTCCCCTGTCTGTTCCGTGTTCGTAAAATCTGACACGTTTCCTAGTACCCAGCTAGTATCGTCCGAGTTTGTTATATTTATAGATAGGATTTATAGATCCTAGATCCCTAGATAGATCTAGATTCCTAGATAGAATTTATAGATCCTCTAGATATATTTATAGATCCTTTGTTTTAACCAGGATGTTCACCCAACCCCCCTTCCCCATTTGTCCCCATGTTACAATGCCGTGAGGTGTGAAACCTTATCTTCTCAGTAGATTCTTTAAATTCTCAAGGACAATGAAGAAACGACGAAGACCCCGAGAGCCAAGCTCCCAGCTGGGGAGGATGCCACTCAAGCCCCCGTGCTCAGCGACTCCGAGGCGGTGGCGCCTCGCACCCTGTGCCCCAGAGCCTGTCCCCCCACCAGGGCCCGTGACCAGGGGGGCGAGGACACCGAGCACGTCCCGGCGGGGGAGATGCCGGGCAGCGAGAACCCCCTGTGCCTCGATGCCCTGCGTGTTATGGAAGGTGAGCGGGAGTGGGGAACCGCGGGGTGGGAAGAGGCAAATGGCAACGCTGGGGCCACCTCCGCCGAAGCGTGTCTTAAAAGGGCAAAAACCCTCCAAGTGGAGGGGAGAGCCAAGGTGGCCGCGGGCTCGCTGCCTGATCCTGGTGGTGTTGCTTTGCCCCTTCCAGATGATTCCTGGCTGGACGCTGTCCGCGCGTACCTGAAAGCTGCCTTCAACTGCAACGGCCACTGCCTGCCTGCCAGGCTCTACAGCCAGATCTGCCGGCTCCTGGCTCTGGCCACGGGCGACCAGGACCCCGTCTCCACCGCCTATCTGCTGTCCGAGTCGGTCTCCATCATCACCATGCGCCCTCAGCTGCTCAGCATCATCCACGAGAAGCTTCAGTAAGTTTTGTGCCCCCCTGCCGCTGTCGCTGGAGCTTTGCTGAGAAGGGGAAGGGGCTCAGCCAAACCTAGAGCCCTGGAGGGCTTGGTTTGGAGCAACGTTCCCCCCCCCCCCCCCCCGACCACCTCTCCCTCTGCAGCAATCTGAACAATTCAGCAGCAGCTGCGGCTGAGCAGCTCCAAGGGCCCTCCCTGCAGGATGCTCCCTCGCGCATCCATCACCTCACTGAGCTCCAGTACCTCTTCAGCTTCAGCCCCACGTGTCTGGGGCCCCAGGAGCTCAACAGATTCAGAGAGCAGCTGCAGCAGATCCCTGCAGGTGAGAGCTGATCCAAGTGGAGCCCCGGAGGGTGCTGCCTGATGCCTTGGCCTCTCCTGAAGGTCGGGGGTGACTTTTTCAGGAGTGACCGTCTGTGTGCTGACCCTCATGAGCATCCAGCCCTTCTCCAAGGACGACATACTGCTGCTGACACGGTTGGAGAGGGGCAGCATTCCCATCACCATCCACATCCCGACCGCGCTCACCAAGGTGAGGGAAGGGCTAGAAGAGTGGAGCAGCCGGGACGAGCCTGGGGCTGGGTTCACGGCTCCCTTCCTCCCCCAGGCCCCGCTGAGCTCAGTGCTGAGTGACTTCGACACCATCCAGAAGGAGCAGAAAGAAACCATCAACTGCACCGACAACCGTGACTGGTGGCTGTGCCGCTCCGAGCTGGACCGCAGGATGAAGGTAGGCGAGAGGCACCCCGTGCTCCCCACGCCTGGGGGGAATGCTCGGACCCCCCCGTGACTCTGTCCTCTCTCGCAGAGCCTCATCGACACCCTGGAGACGGAGGTGCTGGGCTGCTGGAAGGGAATGCTGCTCCCCACCAGCCAGGATCCCGCGCTGGCCGAGGAAGCCATCCGCCTCCTCGCCCAGCTCCATCCCTGCGGCTGGCGGGGCTGGAACTCGGCGCTGCTCGAGGTGCTGAGCTCCCCGGGCTGGGGCAGGGCACAGGGGGAGCTCTGCCTTGGCTCACACCTACCCCTTGCCGCAGGTCCTGCTCAACGCTGCTCCCCTCCTCACCCCGGCCGACGTGCGAGCCCTGGCCGCAGGGATGTGCCCTTCGCAGTCCTGCAACAAAGCGGAGCTCCTCCTGCAAAAGGCCCTGGAGAAGCAGAGGAGCCGCGTCCGGGCACCTGGCGGCTCCCTCGTCCTCGTGCTGGATAAAGTGAGAGCCTGCCCCTGCTGCTTCTCCCTCAGCTCGGACAGGCGCTCTATCGCTCACGCCTTCCTCCCCTTCCTTTCTTCCTCCTCCTCTTCCCTGCACAGCACCTCCAGAAGCTGCCCTGGGAGAGCATGGCGTGCCTGCGCGCCGTGCCTGTCACCCGCCTCCCGTCCCTGCGCTTCCTCCTGAGTCACAACCTGGCACCGAGGGTGAGTGGAAGGGGGGCACCCTGGCTCTGCCGCGGGGCTTGGGACCCCCCGAGGCTGGTGCTGGGCTGGGGCTGACTCGTGATTTCTTATTTCTTTTTTCCCTTCCTCCTCCCCCCTCAGCAGGCAGGCTCTGTGCTGCACCGCGGCGTCAACCCCACCAGGACCTTCTACGTCCTCAACCCCCAGAACAACCTCCCGAGCACCGAGGAGTGCTTCCGCAGCTGGTTCGAGAGGTGAGGAGGAGCGGGGGCGCACAGAGCGGGGAAGAGGGGGGTCCGTGCTCCCTCCCCCCCCTTCTATGACTTCTCCCCTCCTTTCCCGCAGCCAGCAGGGCTGGAGCGGGGTCACAGGAGCCATCCCCAGCCAGGAGCAGATGCAGGCAGCGCTGCTGGAGCACGACCTCTACATGTGAGTGCCCGTGGCCGTGCGGGGCTGCGCTATCGCGCTCACCCTGCTCACCCTGCTCCTGTTCCTGGCAGCTACGTGGGGCACGGGGCGGGCGCCCGCCTGCTGGACGGGACAGACATCGCCCAGCTGGACTGCAACGCCGTGGCCCTGCTCTTCGGCTGCAGCAGCGCCGCGCTGGCCGTGCGCGGCGGCCTCGAGGGCTCCGGCATCGTCCTCGACTACCTCCTGGCCGGCTGGTGAGGCGGGGAGAGAGGGGGTGGCTTCTGGGGGGCAGACGGGGTCTTCGCCCCATCCCCTTCTTGCCTTCTTTTTACCCCATCCCCACCTCCCTGCTTTTTATTGCCCCCCTCCCCTGCCTTTTCCCTGTGCTGGTAAGCAGTGAGTGTTCTCCTTGTCCTCCTCTCACCCCCTCCTTCGCCCAGCCCTCCTGGCCCTAACCCCTCTAACCCCCTTTTTCTTTTTTCCCAGCCCCTTCGTCCTGGGCACCCTGTGGGACGTGACTCAGTGTGACCTCGACCGCTACACCAAGGCGCTGCTGCAGGGCTGGCTGCGGGCGGGCTCCGGTGCCCCCCTCCTGCAGTACGTGGCCCAGGCCCGCCAAGCCCCCCGCCTCAGATACCTCACCGGGGCTGCCCCCGTCGCCTACGGCCTGCCCGTGTGCCTGCAGTGAGAGCCGGCGTCCCCCCTGCTTCCTGTTCTTTGAAGTAGTTGGATTTTAAATAATTCCCCCTGGTTTGATAAATAATAAATAAAGTGTCTTCCCCTTCACAATGGCTGGTGTGCGCTTGTACCACGAGCTGGGAAAGGACCAAGGGGCTCCTGGAGCCTAACCCAACTGAAGCCACTCCATCCTCACAGAATCACAGAATTTCTAGGTTGGAAGAGACCTCAAGATCATCGAGTCCAACCTCTGACCTAACGCTAGCAGTCCCCGCTAAACCATATCCCTGAGCTCTACATCTAAATGTCTTTTGAAGACTTCCAGGGACGGTGACTCCACCACTTCCCTGGGCAGCCTGTTCCAGTGCCTCACAACCCTTTCAGTGAAGAAGTTCTTCCTAACATCCAACCTACACCTCCCCTGGCACAGCTTTAGCCCATTCCCCCTCGTCCTGTCACCAGGCACGTGGGAGAACAGGCCAACCCCCACCTCGCTACAGCCTCCCTTGAGGTACCCATAGAGAGCGATAAGGTCGCCCCTGAGCCTCCTCTTCTCCAGGCTGAACAAGCCCAGCTCCCTCAGCCGCTCCTCGTAGGACTTGTTCTCCAGGCCCCTCACCAGCTTCGTCGCCCTTCTCTGCACCCGCTCAAGCACCTCCATGTCCTTCTTGTAGCGAGGGGCCCAAAACTGAACGCAGTACTCGAGGTGCGGCCTCACCAGAGCTGAGTACAGGGGGACGATCACCTCCCTAGCCCTGCTGGTCACGCTGGTCCTGATACAAGCCATCAATCCCATCCCTGCCCCCCCCAGGGACGGTGATGCTGCCCCCTCCCCGGGCACCCTGCCCCAGGGCCTGTGCCCTCTCCTGAGCAGAAATCTCGCTTCCACCCTGAGCCTTCGCCCTTCCCTCGGGGCCTTAGGAGGAGGCCGACCCCAGCCCCCCCGGCTTCCTTCCAGCGGGGGGCGTCCCCTGGCCCTCCTCCAGTGCTGCTCCCCTTTGTCCCCCATCCCACAACCCGACCCTTCCTTTCCTGGGGGGTCCCCTGCCCCCCTTTCACCCTCAGTTTGTGGGGGGGACCCCAGGCTTCCCTCAAACACCTGCGGGGGGGGGCTGCTTGGTGTCCCCCCCATGGCTCAGAGGAGCCTCCCCTCCTGGGGGGCTGCAGCTTTTTGCCTTTTGGGGGGGGGGGCGATGGCATCGTAGTATGAAGGCCTTATACTAAAGCATAATCAACAGTGTTTGGTTCCATTTGGGTTTGCTTTGTTTCATAATTGGTAGCTGGCATTCATGACCCCCCCACATGTTATTCTCAGCTATGTTGTCAGTCTCGGCCTTACCGGAGCTCGTAGGGCTGCCGAGGGTTGGCACTGCAGTATTTTATGGAGTATTTTCCGCAGGCTGGATTCCCTGGACACTTTCTGACAATGCCTCATTTGGTCCTGGGGCCTAGCAGCATCCTCCTTTTTATTAGGATGAGTCCTCCCCTATCTGTTCCGTGTTCGTAAAATCTGACACGTTTCCTAGTACCCAGCTAGTATCGTCCGAGTTTGTTATATTTATAGACAGAACCTTGCGAATTTCTTCATTTCCGTGGAAGGTTCCCGTATATCCTATACCATGCCCTCGCCACCCGTAACGGGGGTCCAATTGTCGGTTACAACCTTGCAGCCCATGTCCCACTTGTAAGAATTTATTCCGACCAGCCCCGAGTGGGTCTTACTACAAAAGACAATGAACAAACATTTATTGTGTATTACACCCCCCCTGTGCTGTATTACACCCCCCCCCCGGCACCCCCCTCCCTGCTTCCCCCTCCCCGCAGCCTGCCCCCGCTGCCCCCTCGGGTGTCCCCCCCCACCCTGCCGCCCATGGCTCAGCATCAAGTGAGGGGGGCGCGGGGACCCCCACTGGGACCCCGGTGAGTGCGGGGGAAACTGAGGCACGGGCAGGCCGAGGGGGTGGGGGTGTGCAAGAGCGGGGGGCGTTTGCACGGGGTTGGGGGGTGAGGAGAGCTGGGGGCGATTGCACAGGGCATGGGGCAATTGTGTGGGGGCTGGGACAACTGCGCAAGGTGTTTGCCCCCGGGCGGGGCATTTGCAAAAGAACGGGGTGGGGGGGGCAGTTACACCAGGTCAGGGCAGTTACACCAGGAGTGGGGGCAGATACACCAGGACGGGGCAGTTACACCAGGTGGGGGGCAGTTACACCAGGAGTGGGGGCAGTTACACCAGGACGGGGCAGTTACACCAGGTTGGGGCAGTTACACCAGGTGGGAGGGGCAGTTATACCAGGAGTGGGGGCAGTTACACCAGGTCGGGGCAGTTACACCAGGTCGGGGCAGATACACCAGGTGGGAGGGGCAGTTACACCAGGAGTGGGGGCAGTTACACCAGGTCGGGCAGATACACCAAGTCGGGGCAGTTACACCAGATTGGAGCAGTTACACCAGGTCGGGGCAGTTACACCAGGTCGGGGCAGATACACCAGGACGGGGCAGTTACACCAGGTGGGAGGGGCAGTTACACCAGGTCAGGGCAGTTACACCAGGACGGGGCAGATACACCAGGTCGGGGCAGTTACACCAGGTGGGAGGGGCAGTTATACCAGGTTGGGGCAGATACACCAGGACGGGGCAGTTACACCAGGTGGGAGGGGCAGTTATACCAGGTTGGGGCAGATACACCAGGACGGGGCAGTTACACCAGGTGGGAGGGGCAGTTACACCAGGACGGGGCAGATACACCAGGTGGGAGGGGCAGTTACACCAGGAGTGGGGGCAGTTACACCAGGTCGGGCAGATACACCAAGTCGGGGCAGTTACACCAGATTGGAGCAGTTACACCAGGTCGGGGCAGTTACACCAGGACGGGGCAGTTACACCAGGAGTGGGGGCAGTTACACCAGGTCGGGGCAGTTACACCAGGACGGGGCAGATACACCAGGTCGGGGCAGTTACACCAGGACGGGGCAGTTACACCAGGTGGGCTTCTTCTCCCCCTTCATGCTCGCCTTCTCCACCACCCCCAGCCAGGAGAGCCCGGCCGAGTCCTTCGTGGCCTTCCTGCTCCTCGAGCTCTCCTGTGGGCTCTACTTCCCGGCCATGGGCTTCCTGCGGCGCAAGGTGTGAGCAAAATCTCAAATCGTTTTCTTCAGACAGGCTCTTCTGTGCAGCTGTTTTATTTGCGCTTGCAGCGGTGGCTGTCCTGCCAATTAGGAGTGCCTTTTAGTTAACAAAGCCTAACCTTTCATTCCCTATTCCCCGACAGCCGATCACCTCCCCTGTTTCCTCGTGGCTGAGTACTGCAGGTTCACGAGCTGCTCGACGCTCCTCTGGACCATACATGTACCATTTCTCTCGGTTTCAACCCTTGAATTTCTCCTTTCTCACGTTGTGAGAACTTGGGATCTTTGTTTCACTGTTCCCATGCTGCTCGTCCTGTTTGTCTCAAGCTTCCACCTTATTTTGGAACAGCGAGGCCTCCCACTCTCCGCTTATCTGCTTCGCGCTTCTCCGCTTCTCCATGTTATGACTCCACGACCCCCCTGGGGCACACATGAGGAATTCTCTACTGCACAAAAACATGGCTTTGTTTCTCACAAAGGCGATCCCGGAGAAGGACCGGCCGGGGGTGCCGAACTGGTGCCGTGTCCCGCTCAACCTGCTGGCCTGCCTGGGGCTGCTGCTTCTGCACGGCGCCGACCACGGGCCCGGCACCCGCAGCATCTTCTCCGCCTGCTGCGGCCTCATGCTGCTGGTGCTGCTCGCCGTCGTCGGCCTCTTCCCCGTCGTCGGCCTCTTCCCCGTCGTCGGCCTCTTCGCCGTCGTCGGCCTCTTCCCCGTCGTCGGCCTCTTCCCCGTCGTCCCCCACGACGCCGAGCTCTGGCTGCCGCCCCCCCAGGGCCAGCCCGACGCCCCCGAGCTGTGATGCGGGAGGGGGTCCCGGGGTGGCCGAGGGGGAAAGCCCCCCCGGCTGGTGACCCCTGCGGTGCCCCCACCCTGGCGTCCTGCCGGGGACGGCACTGGAAGCACACAGGGACGGAGTGCCGCAGGGTGAGGGCCCCCTGCGCACCCCCTCGCCCCTCAGCTTCCCTTTTTTTTCAGGAAAATAAAGCGTTTCTGCACGTGCTTTCCCTGCGAGAGAGCCCTTCCGTAGCCAGTAATGGGCTGAGGCGAGGCTCTCAGCGAAGCTGGGATTTTATTCACAGTGGTGGGCAGTCCCCAGGCAGGGCACACAGCACGGTTTGCCGGTTGCTTGACTTTCTTTCACAGAATCCAGGAATATCCCGAGTTGGAAGGGACCCACGGTGAGGGGTCTGGAGAACAAATCTTACGAGGAGCAGCTGGGGGAGCTGGGGTTGTGCAGCCTGGATACAGGAGGCTCAGGGGCGACCTTATCGCTCTAGGGGTACCTTCAAGGAGGCTGTGGAGAGGTGGGGGTTGGTCTGTTCTCTGCCCAGCCCCCCTATAATTGCTCAGCACGACCCCAGGTCGTTGCAGGAAGCACGGCCAAAAGCACGACAGACGCCAGGATGGTCAGATCATGCTGCATTTTATTGCCCGAATAGCCTCGCTTTTCACAGAAGAATCACAGAATCACAGAATCGATTTTCTAGGTTGGAACGAGCGAACTTCACAGGGGCAGACAGTGTCTCACCCAAGATTATCAGTCAAAAGCACTCAAACAACTGCACGAAAACAACCCCAGCTGTTGTGATTAGCAGGCACGCGGACCTTGTCCTTGACAACAAAAAAAAATCCCTTGGATTTTTTCCCAAGGAATACCCCTTTGGCCACTTGGGGTCTGCTTGGCCCCCCCCCAGCTCCTGCTGCACCCCCAGGCTGCCTGCAACGACAACAGCCGCGTGTTCTCAGCACCCTGCCCATCCCAACCCAAAACGCGGCGCCCCAACAGCTGCTAGGGGGGACGTGACGCGGGGCCGTTCTGGGACTACAAGTCCCGGCGTGCCCCGCGCGGGGCGCCCCGCCCTCACCTGCCCGCGGCGCGGCTTATTTGGACGGGGCGCGGCGGGCGCCGCGGGTCTGCCGGCGAGAAGCGATACAAGGGTACGTGGGGGGGGCCAAATAAGGGGGGGGCCGCAGGGACTCGGGGGTCCCTGCAGGGACTCGGAGGGAGCCGCGGGGACTCGGGGGGGCCCTGCAGGGACTCGGGGGGGGGCTGCAGGGACTCGGGGGGCTGAGGGACCCGGGGGGACCCAAGGAAATGAGGGGGGCTGCAGGGATCCGGGGGGGGGCCGGGGGGGGGCCGAAGGGACTCGGGGGGCCGGGGGGCTGAGGGACCTGGGGGGACCCAAGGAAATGGAGGGGGGCTGCAGGGATCCGGGGGGGCCCTGCAGGGACTCGGGGGGCCGGGGGGTTCCTGTAGGGACTCGGAGGGGGGCCGGGGTGTGGCTTTGGGGCCCTGGGGGGGGCAGCTGTGGGACTCGGGGGGGCTGCAGGGACTTGGAGGGGACTAGGGGGGGCCCTGCAGGGACTTGGGGGGGCTGCAGGGACTCGGAGGGGACTCGGGGGGGTCCCTGCAGGGACTCGGAGGGGGGCCGGGGGGGGGCTGCAGGGAGCCGGCGGGGGCTTCAGGGACTGGGGGGGGCCCGGGGGGGGCTGAGGGACCTGGGGGTCCCAAGGACTTGGAGGGGGGTTGCGGGGGCGGGGCGGCCCTGCAGGGACTCGGGGGGGCGCCGGGGGGGGCTGCAGGGACCCGGGGGGCGGCTGCAGGGACTCGGAGGGACTCGGGGGGACCCTGCAGGGACTCGGGGTGTGCTGGGGGTCCGGGGGGCTGTGGGACTCAGGGGTAGGCGGGGGGGGCCGGGGGGGTCCCTGCAGGGACTCGGAGGGGGGCCGGGGGGGGCCGCAGGGACTAGGAGGGGACTCGGGGGGACCCTACAGGGACGCGGAGGGGGGCCCGGAGGGGCTGCAGGGACTCGGAGGGGACTCGGGGGGGTCCCTGCAGGGACTCGGGGGGGGGCCGAAGGGACTCGGGGGGCTGAGGGACCTGGGGGGACCCAAGGAAATGGAGGGGGGCTGCAGGGATCCGGGGGGGCCCTGCAGGGACTCGGGGGGCCGGGGGGTTCCTGTAGGGACTCGGAGGGGGGCCGGGGTGTGGCTTTGGGGCCCTGGGGGGGGCAGCTGTGGGACCCGGGGGGGGCCGCAGGGACTCGGACGGACTCGGGGGCGGCTGCAGGGACTAGGAGGGGACTCGGGGGGACCCTACAGGGACTCGGGGGGGGGGCGGGGGGTTCGTGTAGGGACTCGGGGGGGGGGGCTGAGGGACTTGGGGGGGCTGCAGGGACTCGGAGGGGACTCGGGGGGGTCCCTGCAGGGACTCGGAGGGGGGCCGGGGTGTGGCTTTGGGGCCCGTGGGGGGGGCAGCTGTGGGACTCGGGGGGGCTGCAGGGACTTGGAGGGGACTCGGGGGTCCCTGCAGGGACTCGGAGAGGGGCCGGGGGGTGGCTGAGGGACCAGAGGGGGGCCGAGGGACTCGGGGGGGGCTGCAGGGACTCGGAGGGGACTTGGGGGGGTCCCGGCAGGGACTCGGAGGGGGGCCGGGGTGTGGCTTTGGGGCCCGTGGGGGGGCCGGGGGGGGGCTGCAGGGACTCGGGGGGGCCCTGCAGGGACTCAGAGGGGACTTGGGGGGGCCCTGCAGGTATCTGCAGGGACTCGGGGGGGGCTGGGGATCCAGGGGGCTGTGGGACTCAGGGGTAGGCGGGGGGGGCCGGGGGGGTCTCTGCAGGGACCCGGGGGGGGCTGCAGGGACCCGGGGGGGGGGGCGGGGTGCCCGGGGGGGGGCTGTGGGACTGAGGGGAAGGCGGGGGGGGCCGGGGGGGTTTCTGCAGGGACTCGGAGGGGACCCGGGGGGGGCTGCAGGGACTCGGAGGGGGGCTGGGGGGCAGCTGTGGGACTCGGGGGGGGCTGGGGGTCTCAGGGGAGGGCGGGGGGAGCCGGGGGGGTCCCTGCAGGGACTCGGAGGGGGGCCGGGGGGCAGCTGTGGGACTCGGGGGGGGCTGAGGGGCGGGGGGGGCTGTAGGGAGTCTGGGGGGGCCTGAGGGGCAGGGGGGGCTCAGGGGGGTCCTGCAGGGCCTGGGGGTGGGAGTGAGGGGTGGGGGGCGCTCTGTAGGCCTCTTTGGAGACTGGGGGGGTGTGGGGCTGTGAGCACCAGCACCCCCTCACCCCCCCACCCCCCCCACCCCGCAGGGCTGACATGGAGCACCTCCAGGGCACTGATTTTGTGGCGCGTACGGCCACCACGGAGGGCACAGAGACACTGCAGGCGGAACTGTCGGTGAGCTGCGGGGGGGGCGGCCGGTGCTGCACGAGGGCCGGGATCCCCTGCTGGGGGGCCAAAACTCTCCTTCCCTCTCTCCGCCCTGTTATAATCCAATTTAGTCATTTTATCTCTCACCCCCCCAGTATGATCTTTACCAGGTGGCATTCAGCCGCTGTGTGATGGGTTTATATATCCTCTTCAGAGTGGTGTGGGATCCTTGGTGTAATGACCACCTGTACACAAAAATCATGAGATGCGTGAAACAATTTTAAAGATAGGCAAGGAGTGACTCCTAACGGTGAACATCCCCACCTAGTGTTATTTGCAGGAATTAACCACTTGTGTGTTCGGTACGTTTTTTTTGTTTTTTTTTTTTTGTGGCATGGCACAGGTCATTTTTATCTCTTGGAACTGTGCCGATACATCTACCTTTTCCCGTAGTTGGGTCAAAGTTATCCCGATTTCCTGACCCCAACTGCACTTGGAAGAATTTGAATATGGGGGCTTAACACTTCCACGTAGCCAGCACCCTTCAGTTATCTCCTCGGGTACAACCCCCTTCTTTTTTCACAATGCTTGGAAGCAGTGTGGGAAAGGAGAACTCTGTCAACTTATTAGAAAACACTGTAGTAGGTTGGGCAGTCCCAGGTATCTTTACAGTCTGGACAACCAAACCTTCCCCTATTCACTCTTTATTAGGGCCCGACTACCTTGGAAGGCAAGTCTCGGGTTTTTCCTTCTTTATTAGGACGAGTCCTCCCCTATCTGTTCCGTGTTCGTAAAATCTGACACGTTTCCTAGTACCCAGCTAGTATCGTCCAAGTTTGTTATATTTATAGATAGGATTTATAGATATCCCTAGATAGATCTAGATTCCTAGATAGAATTTATAGATCCTCTAGATATATTTATAGATCCTTTGTTTTAACCAGGATGTTCACCCAACCCCCCTTCCCCATTTGTCCCCATGTTACAATGCCGTGAGGTGTGAAACCTTATCTTCTCAGTAGATTCTTTAAATTCTCAAGGACAATGAAGAAACGACGAAGACCCCGAGAGCCAAGCTCCCAGCTGGGGAGGATGCCACTCAAGCCCCCGTGCTCAGCGACTCCGAGGCGGTGGCGCCTCGCACCCTGTGCCCCAGAGCCTGTCCCCCCACCAGGGCCCGTGACCAGGGGGGCGAGGACACCGAGCACGTCCCGGCGGGGGAGATGCCGGGCAGCGAGAACCCCCTGTGCCTCGATGCCCTGCGTGTTATGGAAGGTGAGCGGGAGTGGGGAACCGCGGGGTGGGAAGAGGCAAATGGCAACGCTGGGGCCACCTCCGCCGAAGCGTGTCTTAAAAGGGCAAAAACCCTCCAAGTGGAGGGGAGAGCAGCAGAGGGAGAGCCAAGGTGGCCACGGGCTCGCTGCCTGATCCTGGTGGTGTTGCTTTGCCCCTTCCGGATGATTCCTGGCTGGACGCTGTCCGCGCGTACCTGAAAGCTGCCTTCAACTGCAACGGCCACTGCCTGCCTGCCGGGCTCTACAGCCAGATCTGCCAGCTCCTGGCTCTGCTCACAGGCGACCAGGACCCCGTCTCCACCGCCTATCTGCTGTGCGAGTCGGTCTCCATCACCACGCGCCATCAGCTGCTCAGCATCATCCACAAGAAGCTTCAGTAAGTTTTGTGCCCCCCTGCCGCTGTCGCTGGAGCTTTGCTGAGAAGGGGAAGGGGCTCAGCCAAACCTAGAGCCCTGGAGGGCTTGGTTTGGAGCAACGTTCCCCCCCCCCCACCCCTGACCACCTCTCCCTCTGCAGCAATCTGAACAATTCGGCAACAGCTGCGGCTGAGCAGCTCCAAGGGCCCTCCCTGCAGGATGCTCCCTCGCGCATCCATCACCTCACTGAGCTCCAGAACCTCTTCAGCTTCAGCCCCACGTGTCTGGGGTCCCAGGAGCTCAAGAGATTCACAGAGCAGCTGCAGCAGATCCCTGCAGGTGAGAGCTGATCCAAGTGGAGCCCCGGAGGGTGCTGCCTGATGCCTTGGCCTCTCCTGAAGGTCGGGGGTGACTTTTTCAGGAGTGACCGTCTGTGTGCTGACCCTCATGAGCATCCAGCCCTTCTCCAAGGACGACATACTGCTGCTGACACGGTTGGAGAGGGGCAGCATTCCCATCACCATCCACATCCCGACCGCGCTCACCAAGGTGAGGGAAGGGCTAGAAGAGTGGAGCAGCCGGGACGAGCCTGGGGCTGGGTTCACGGCTCCCTTCCTCCCCCAGGCCCCGCTGAGCTCAGTGCTGAGTGACTTCGACACCATCCAGAAGGAGCAGAAAGAAACCATCAACTGCACCGACAACCGTGACTGGTGGCTGTGCCGCTCCGAGCTGGACCGCAGGATGAAGGTAGGCGAGAGGCACCCCGTGCTCCCCACGCCTGGGGGGAATGCTCGGACCCCCCCGTGACTCTGTCCTCTCTCGCAGAGCCTCATCGACACCCTGGAGACGGAGGTGCTGGGCTGCTGGAAGGGAATGCTGCTCCCCACCAGCCAGGATCCCGCGCTGGCCGAGGAAGCCATCCGCCTCCTCGCCCAGCTCCATCCCTGCGGCTGGCGGGGCTGGAACTCGGCGCTGCTCGAGGTGCTGAGCTCCCCGGGCTGGGGCAGGGCACAGGGGGAGCTCTGCCTTGGCTCACACCTACCCCTTGCCGCAGGTCCTGCTCAACGCTGCTCCCCTCCTCACCCCGGCCGACGTGCGAGCCCTGGCCGCAGGGATGTGCCCTTCGCAGTCCTGCAACAAAGCGGAGCTCCTCCTGCAAAAGGCCCTGGAGAAGCAGAGGAGCCGCGTCCGGGCACCTGGCGGCTCCCTCGTCCTCGTGCTGGATAAAGTGAGAGCCTGCCCCTGCTGCTTCTCCCTCAGCTCGGACAGGCGCTCTATCGCTCACGCCTTCCTCCCCTTCCTTTCTTCCTCCTCCTCTTCCCTGCACAGCACCTCCAGAAGCTGCCCTGGGAGAGCATGGCGTGCCTGCGCGCCGTGCCTGTCACCCGCCTCCCGTCCCTGCGCTTCCTCCTGAGTTACAACCTGGCACCGAGGGTGAGTGGAAGGGGGGCACCCTGGCTCTGCCGCGGGGCTTGGGACCCCCCGAGGCTGGTGCTGGGCTGGGGCTGACTCGTGATTTCTTATTTCTTTTTTCCCTTCCTCCTCCCCCCTCAGCAGGCAGGCTCTGTGCTGCACCGCGGCGTCAACCCCACCAGGACCTTCTACGTCCTCAACCCCCAGAACAACCTCCCGAGCACCGAGGAGTGCTTCCGCAGCTGGTTCGAGAGGTGAGGAGGAGCGGGGGCGCACAGAGCGGGGAGGAGGGGGGTCCGTGCTCCCTCCCCCCCCTTCTATGACTTCTCCCCTCCTTTCCCGCAGCCAGCAGGGCTGGAGCGGGGTCACAGGAGCCATCCCCAGCCAGGAGCAGATGCAGGCAGCGCTGCTGGAGCACGACCTCTACATGTGAGTGCCCGTGGCCGTGCGGGGCTGCGCTATCGCGCTCACCCTGCTCACCCTGCTCCTGTTCCTGGCAGCTACGTGGGGCACGGGGCGGGCGCCCGCCTGCTGGACGGGACAGACATCGCCCAGCTGGACTGCAACGCCGTGGCCCTGCTCTTCGGCTGCAGCAGCGCCGCGCTGGCCGTGCGCGGCGGCCTCGAGGGCTCCGGCATCGTCCTCGACTACCTCCTGGCCGGCTGGTGAGGCGGGGAGAGAGGGGGTGGCTTCTGGGGGGCAGACGGGGTCTTCGCCCCATCCCCTTCTTGCCTTCTTTTTACCCCATCCCCACCTCCCTGCTTTTTATTGCCCCCCTCCCCTGCCTTTTCCCTGTGCTGGTAAGCAGTGAGTGTTCTCCTTGTCCTCCTCTCACCCCCTCCTTCGCCCAGCCCTCCTGGCCCTAACCCCTCTAACCCCCTTTTTCTTTTTTCCCAGCCCCTTCGTCCTGGGCACCCTGTGGGACGTGACTCAGTGTGACCTCGACCGCTACACCAAGGCGCTGCTGCAGGGCTGGCTGCGGGCGGGCTCCGGTGCCCCCCTCCTGCAGTACGTGGCCCAGGCCCGCCAAGCCCCCCGCCTCAGATACCTCACCGGGGCTGCCCCCGTCGCCTACGGCCTGCCCGTGTGCCTGCAGTGAGAGCCGGCGTCCCCCCTGCTTCCTGTTCTTTGAAGTAGTTGGATTTTAAATAATTCCCCCTGGTTTGATAAATAATAAATAAAGTGTCTTCCCCTTCACAATGGCTGGTGTGCGCTTGTACCACGAGCTGGGAAAGGACCAAGGGGCTCCTGGAGCCTAACCCAACCGAAGCCACTCCATCCTCACAGAATCACAGAATTTCTAGGTTGGAAGAGACCTCAAGATCATCGAGTCCAACCTCTGACCTAACGCTAGCAGTCCCCACTAAACCATATCCCTAAGCTCTACATCTAAACGTCTTTTGAAGACTTCCAGGGACGGTGACTCCACCACTTCCCTGGGCAGCCTGTTCCAGTGCCTCACAACCCTTTCAGTGAAGAAGTTCTTCCTAACATCTAGCCTAAAACTCCCCTGGCTCAACTTAAGCCCATTCCCCCTCGTCCTGTCACCAGGCACGTGGGAGAACAGGCCAACCCCCACCTCGCTACAGCCTCCCTTGAGGTACCCATAGAGAGCGATAAGGTCGCCCCTGAGCCTCCTCTTCTCCAGGCTGAACAAGCCCAGCTCCCTCAGCCGCTCCTCGTAGGACTTGTTCTCCAGGCCCCTCACCAGCTTCGTCGCCCTTCTCTGCACCCGCTCGAGCACCTCGATGTCCTTCTTGTAGCGAGGGGCCCAAAACTGAACGCAGTACTCGAGGTGCGGCCTCACCAGAGCTGAGTACAGGGGGACGATCACCTCCCTAGCCCTGCTGGTCACGCTGGTCCTGATACAAGCCATCAATCCCATCCCTGCCCCCCCCAGGGACGGTGATGCTGCCCCCTCCCCGGGCACCCTGCCCCAGGGCCTGTGCCCTCTCCTGAGCAGAAATCTCGCTTCCACCCTGAGCCTTCGCCCTTCCCTCGGGGCCTTAGGAGGAGGCCGACCCCAGCCCCCCCGGCTTCCTTCCAGCGGGGGGCGTCCCCTGGCCCTCCTCCAGTGCTGCTCCCCTTTGTCCCCCATCCCACAACCCGACCCTTCCTTTCCTGGGGGGTCCCCTGCCCCCCTTTCACCCTCAGTTTGTGGGGGGGACCCCAGGCTTCCCTCAAACACCTGCGGGGGGGGGCTGCTTGGTGTCCCCCCCATGGCTCAGAGGAGCCTCCCCTCCTGGGGGGCTGCAGCTTTTTGCCTTTTGGGGGGGGGGGCGATGGCATCGTAGTATGAAGGCCTTATACTAAAGCATAATCAACAGTGTTTGGTTCCATTTGGGTTTGCTTTGTTTCGTAATTGGTAGCTGGCATTCATGACCCCCCCACATGTTATTCTCAGCTATGTTGTCAGTCTCGGCCTTACCGGAGCTCGTAGGGCTGCCGAGGGTTGGCACTGCAGTATTTTATGGAGTATTTTCCGCAGGCTGGATTCCCTGGACACTTTCTGACAATGCCTCATTTGGTCCTGGGGCCTAGCAGCATCCTCCTTTTTATTAGGATGAGTCCTCCCCTATCTGTTCCGTGTTCGTAAAATCTGACACGTTTCCTAGTACCCAGCTAGTATCGTCCGAGTTTGTTATATTTATAGACAGAACCTTGCGAATTTCTTCATTTCCGTGGAAGGTTCCCGTATATCCTATACCATGCCCTCGCCACCCGTAACGGGGATCCACTTGTCAGTCCCTGCTGCCCCCTCCCCGCAGCCTGCCCCCGCTGCCCCCTCGGGTGTCCCCCCCGGCCCTGCCGCCCATGGCTCAGCATCAAGTGAGGGGGGCGCGGGGACCCCCCCCGGGACCCCGGTGAGTGCGGGGGAAACTGAGGCACGGGCAGGGCGAGGGGGTGGGGGTGTGCAAGAGCGGGGGGCGTTTGCACGGGGTTGGGGGGTGAGGAGAGCTGGGGGCGATTGCACAGGGCATGGGGCAATTGTGTGGGGGCTGGGACAACTGCGCAAGGTGTTTGCCCCCGGGCGGGGCATTTGCAAAAGAAGGGGGTGGGGGGGAGCAGTTACACCAGGTCAGGGCAGTTACACCAGGAGTGGGGGCAGATACACCAGGACGGGGCAGTTACACCAGGTGGGAGGGGCAGTTATACCAGGACGGGGGGCAGTTACACCAGGTCGGGGCAGTTACACCAGGTCGGGGCAGATACACCAGGACGGGGCAGTTACACCAGGTGGGAGGGGCAGTTACACCAGGTCAGGGCAGTTACACCAGGACGGGGCAGATACACCAGGTCGGGGCAGTTACACCAGGTGGGAGGGGCAGTTATACCAGGTTGGGGCAGATACACCAGGACGGGGCAGTTACACCAGGTGGGAGGGGCAGTTATACCAGGTTGGGGCAGATACACCAGGACGGGGCAGTTACACCAGGTGGGAGGGGCAGTTACACCAGGACGGGGCAGATACACCAGGTGGGAGGGGCAGTTACACCAGGAGTGGGGGCAGTTACACCAGGTCGGGCAGATACACCAAGTCGGGGCAGTTACACCAGATTGGAGCAGTTACACCAGGTCGGGGCAGTTACACCAGGACGGGGCAGTTACACCAGGAGTGGGGGCAGTTACACCAGGTCGGGGCAGTTACACCAGGACGGGGCAGATACACCAGGTCGGGGCAGTTACACCAGGACGGGGCAGTTACACCAGGTGGGCTTCTTCTCCCCCTTCATGCTCGCCTTCTCCACCACCCCCAGCCAGGAGAGCCCGGCCGAGTCCTTCGTGGCCTTCCTGCTCCTCGAGCTCTCCTGTGGGCTCTACTTCCCGGCCATGGGCTTCCTGCGGCGCAAGGTGTGAGCAAAATCTCAAATCGTTTTCTTCAGACAGGCTCTTCTGTGCAGCTGTTTTATTTGCGCTTGCAGCGGTGGCTGTCCTGCCAATTAGGAGTGCCTTTTAGTTAACAAAGCCTAACCTTTCATTCCCTATTCCCCGACAGCCGATCACCTCCCCTGTTTCCTCCTGGCTGAGTACTGCAGGTTCACGAGCTGCTCGACGCTCCTCTGGACCATACATGTACCATTTCTCTCGGTTTCAACCCTTGAATTTCTCCTTTCTCACGTTGTGAGAACTTGGGATCTTTGTTTCACTGTTCCCATGCTGCTCGTCCTGTTTGTCTCAAGCTTCCACCTTATTTTGGAACAGCGAGGCCTCCCACTCTCCGCTTATCTGCTTCGCGCTTCTCCGCTTCTCCATGTTATGACTCCACGACCCCCCTGGGGCACACATGAGGAATTCTCTACTGCACAAAAACATGGCTTTGTTTCTCACAAAGGCGATCCCGGAGAAGGACCGGCCGGGGGTGCCGAACTGGTGCCGTGTCCCGCTCAACCTGCTGGCCTGCCTGGGGCTGCTGCTTCTGCACGGCGCCGACCACGGGCCCGGCACCCGCAGCATCTTCTCCGCCTGCTGCGGCCTCATGCTGCTGGTGCTGCTCGCCGTCGGCGGCCTCTTCCCCGTCGTCGGCCTCTTCCCCGTCGTCGGCCTCTTCGCCGTCGTCGGCCTCTTCCCCGTCGTCGGCCTCTTCCCCGTCGTCGGCCTCTTCCCCGTCGTCGGCCTCTTCCCCGTCGTCCCCCACGACGCCGAGCTCTGGCTGCCGCCCCCCCAGGGCCAGCCCGACGCCCCCGAGCTGTGATGCGGGAGGGGGTCCCGGGGTGGCCGAGGGGGAAAGCCCCCCCGGCTGGTGACCCCTGCGGTGCCCCCACCCTGGCGTCCTGCCGGGGACGGCACTGGAAGCACACAGGGACGGAGTGCCGCAGGGTGAGGGCCCCCTGCGCACCCCCTCGCCCCTCAGCTTCCCTTTTTTTTCAGGAAAATAAAGCGTTTCTGCACGTGCTTTCCCTGCGAGAGAGCCCTTCCGTAGCCAGTAATGGGCTGAGGCGAGGCTCTCAGCGAAGCTGGGATTTTATTCACAGTGGTGGGCAGTCCCCAGGCAGGGCACACAGCACGGTTTGCCGGTTGCTTGACTTTCTTTCACAGAATCCAGGAATATCCCGAGTTGGAAGGGACCCACGGTGAGGGGTCTGGAGAACAAATCTTACGAGGAGCAGCTGGGGGAGCTGGGGTTGTGCAGCCTGGATACAGGAGGCTCAGGGGCGACCTTATCGCTCTAGGGGTACCTTCAAGGAGGCTGTGGAGAGGTGGGGGTTGGTCTGTTCTCTGCCCAGCCCCCCTATAATTGCTCAGCACGACCCCAGGTCGTTGCAGGAAGCACGGCCAAAAGCACGACAGACGCCAGGATGGTCAGATCATGCTGCATTTTATTGCCCGAATAGCCTCGCTTTTCACAGAAGAATCACAGAATCACAGAATCGATTTTCTAGGTTGGAACGAGCGAACTTCACAGGGGCAGACAGTGTCTCACCCAAGATTATCAGTCAAAAGCACTCAAACAACTGCACGAAAACAACCCCAGCTGTTGTGATTAGCAGGCACGCGGACCTTGTCCTTGACAACAAAAAAAAATCCCTTGGATTTTTTCCCAAGGAATACCCCTTTGGCCACTTGGGGTCTGCTTGGCCCCCCCCCAGCTCCTGCTGCACCCCCAGGCTGCCTGCAACGACAACAGCCGCGTGTTCTCAGCACCCTGCCCATCCCAACCCAAAACGCGGCGCCCCAACAGCTGCTAGGGGGGACGTGACGCGGGGCCGTTCTGGGACTACAAGTCCCGGCGTGCCCCGCGCGGGGCGCCCCGCCCTCACCTGCCCGCGGCGCGGCTTATTTGGACGGGGCGCGGCGGGCGCCGCGGGTCTGCCGGCGAGAAGCGATACAAGGGTACGTGGGGGGGGCCAAATAAGGGGGGGGCCGCAGGGACTCGGGGGTCCCTGCAGGGACTCGGAGGGAGCCGCGGGGACTCGGGGGGGCCCTGCAGGGACTCGGGGGGGGGCTGCAGGGACTCGGGGGGCTGAGGGACCCGGGGGGACCCAAGGAAATGAGGGGGGCTGCAGGGATCCGGGGGGGGGCCGGGGGGGGGCCGAAGGGACTCGGGGGGCCGGGGGGCTGAGGGACCTGGGGGGACCCAAGGAAATGGAGGGGGGCTGCAGGGATCCGGGGGGGCCCTGCAGGGACTCGGGGGGCCGGGGGGTTCCTGTAGGGACTCGGAGGGGGGCCGGGGTGTGGCTTTGGGGCCCTGGGGGGGGCAGCTGTGGGACTCGGGGGGGCTGCAGGGACTTGGAGGGGACTAGGGGGGGCCCTGCAGGGACTTGGGGGGGCTGCAGGGACTCGGAGGGGACTCGGGGGGGTCCCTGCAGGGACTCGGAGGGGGGCCGGGGGGGGGCTGCAGGGAGCCGGCGGGGGCTTCAGGGACTGGGGGGGGCCCGGGGGGGGCTGAGGGACCTGGGGGTCCCAAGGACTTGGAGGGGGGTTGCGGGGGCGGGGCGGCCCTGCAGGGACTCGGGGGGGCGCCGGGGGGGGCTGCAGGGACCCGGGGGGCGGCTGCAGGGACTCGGAGGGACTCGGGGGGACCCTGCAGGGACTCGGGGTGTGCTGGGGGTCCGGGGGGCTGTGGGACTCAGGGGTAGGCGGGGGGGGCCGGGGGGGTCCCTGCAGGGACTCGGAGGGGGGCCGGGGGGGGCCGCAGGGACTAGGAGGGGACTCGGGGGGACCCTACAGGGACGCGGAGGGGGGCCCGGAGGGGCTGCAGGGACTCGGAGGGGACTCGGGGGGGTCCCTGCAGGGACTCGGGGGGGGGCCGAAGGGACTCGGGGGGCTGAGGGACCTGGGGGGACCCAAGGAAATGGAGGGGGGCTGCAGGGATCCGGGGGGGCCCTGCAGGGACTCGGGGGGCCGGGGGGTTCCTGTAGGGACTCGGAGGGGGGCCGGGGTGTGGCTTTGGGGCCCTGGGGGGGGCAGCTGTGGGACCCGGGGGGGGCCGCAGGGACTCGGACGGACTCGGGGGCGGCTGCAGGGACTAGGAGGGGACTCGGGGGGACCCTACAGGGACTCGGGGGGGGGCGGGGGGTTCGTGTAGGGACTCGGGGGGGGGGGCTGAGGGACTTGGGGGGGCTGCAGGGACTCGGAGGGGACTCGGGGGGGTCCCTGCAGGGACTCGGAGGGGGGCCGGGGTGTGGCTTTGGGGCCCGTGGGGGGGGCAGCTGTGGGACTCGGGGGGGCTGCAGGGACTTGGAGGGGACTCGGGGGTCCCTGCAGGGACTCGGAGAGGGGCCGGGGGGTGGCTGAGGGACCAGAGGGGGGCCGAGGGACTCGGGGGGGCTGCAGGGACTCGGAGGGGACTTGGGGGGGTCCCGGCAGGGACTCGGAGGGGGGCCGGGGTGTGGCTTTGGGGCCCGTGGGGGGGCCGGGGGGGGGCTGCAGGGACTCGGGGGGGCCCTGCAGGGACTCAGAGGGGACTTGGGGGGGCCCTGCAGGTATCTGCAGGGACTCGGGGGGGGCTGGGGATCCAGGGGGCTGTGGGACTCAGGGGTAGGCGGGGGGGGCCGGGGGGGTCTCTGCAGGGACCCGGGGGGGGCTGCAGGGACCCGGGGGGGGGGGCGGGGTGCCCGGGGGGGGGCTGTGGGACTGAGGGGAAGGCGGGGGGGGCCGGGGGGGTTTCTGCAGGGACTCGGAGGGGACCCGGGGGGGGCTGCAGGGACTCGGAGGGGGGCTGGGGGGCAGCTGTGGGACTCGGGGGGGGCTGGGGGTCTCAGGGGAGGGCGGGGGGAGCCGGGGGGGTCCCTGCAGGGACTCGGAGGGGGGCCGGGGGGCAGCTGTGGGACTCGGGGGGGGCTGAGGGGCGGGGGGGGCTGTAGGGAGTCTGGGGGGGCCTGAGGGGCAGGGGGGGCTCAGGGGGGTCCTGCAGGGCCTGGGGGTGGGAGTGAGGGGTGGGGGGCGCTCTGTAGGCCTCTTTGGAGACTGGGGGGGTGTGGGGCTGTGAGCACCAGCACCCCCTCACCCCCCCACCCCCCCCACCCCGCAGGGCTGACATGGAGCACCTCCAGGGCACTGATTTTGTGGCGCGTACGGCCACCACGGAGGGCACAGAGACACTGCAGGCGGAACTGTCGGTGAGCTGCGGGGGGGGCGGCCGGTGCTGCACGAGGGCCGGGATCCCCTGCTGGGGGGCCAAAACTCTCCTTCCCTCTCTCCGCCCTGTTATAATCCAATTTAGTCATTTTATCTCTCACCCCCCCAGTATGATCTTTACCAGGTGGCATTCAGCCGCTGTGTGATGGGTTTATATATCCTCTTCAGAGTGGTGTGGGATCCTTGGTGTAATGACCACCTGTACACAAAAATCATGAGATGCGTGAAACAATTTTAAAGATAGGCAAGGAGTGACTCCTAACGGTGAACATCCCCACCTAGTGTTATTTGCAGGAATTAACCACTTGTGTGTTCGGTACGGTTTTTTTTGGTTTTTTTTTTTTTTTTGTGGCATGGCACAGGTCATTTTTATCTCTTGGAACTGTGCCGATACATCTACCTTTTCCCGTAGTTGGGTCAAAGTTATCCCGATTTCCTGACCCCAACTGCACTTGGAAGAATTTGAATATGGGGGCTTAACACTTCCACGTAGCCAGCACCCTTCAGTTATCTCCTCGGGTACAACCCCCTTCTTTTTTCACAATGCTTGGAAGCAGTGTGGGAAAGGAGAACTCTGTCAACTTATTAGAAAACACTGTAGTAGGTTGGGCAGTCCCAGGTATCTTTACAGTCTGGACAACCAAACCTTCCCCTATTCACTCTTTATGAGGGCCCGACTACCTTGGAAGGCAAGTCTCGGGTTTTTCCTTCTTTATTAGGACGAGTCCTCCCCTGTCTGTTCCGTGTTCGTAAAATCTGACACGTTTCCTAGTACCCAGCTAGTATCGTCCGAGTTTGTTATATTTATAGATAGGATTTATAGATCCTAGATCCCTAGATAGATCTAGATTCCTAGATAGAATTTATAGATCCTCTAGATATATTTATAGATCCTTTGTTTTAACCAGGATGTTCACCCAACCCCCCTTCCCCATTTGTCCCCATGTTACAATGCCGTGAGGTGTGAAACCTTATCTTCTCAGTAGATTCTTTAAATTCTCAAGGACAATGAAGAAACGACGAAGACCCCGAGAGCCAAGCTCCCAGCTGGGGAGGATGCCACTCAAGCCCCCGTGCTCAGCGACTCCGAGGCGGTGGCGCCTCGCACCCTGTGCCCCAGAGCCTGTCCCCCCACCAGGGCCCGTGACCAGGGGGGCGAGGACACCGAGCACGTCCCGGCGGGGGAGATGCCGGGCAGCGAGAACCCCCTGTGCCTCGATGCCCTGCGTGTTATGGAAGGTGAGCGGGAGTGGGGAACCGCGGGGTGGGAAGAGGCAAATGGCAACGCTGGGGCCACCTCCGCCGAAGCGTGTCTTAAAAGGGCAAAAACCCTCCAAGTGGAGGGGAGAGCCAAGGTGGCCGCGGGCTCGCTGCCTGATCCTGGTGGTGTTGCTTTGCCCCTTCCAGATGATTCCTGGCTGGACGCTGTCCGCGCGTACCTGAAAGCTGCCTTCAACTGCAACGGCCACTGCCTGCCTGCCAGGCTCTACAGCCAGATCTGCCGGCTCCTGGCTCTGGCCACGGGCGACCAGGACCCCGTCTCCACCGCCTATCTGCTGTCCGAGTCGGTCTCCATCATCACCATGCGCCCTCAGCTGCTCAGCATCATCCACGAGAAGCTTCAGTAAGTTTTGTGCCCCCCTGCCGCTGTCGCTGGAGCTTTGCTGAGAAGGGGAAGGGGCTCAGCCAAACCTAGAGCCCTGGAGGGCTTGGTTTGGAGCAACGTTCCCCCCCCCCCCCCCCCGACCACCTCTCCCTCTGCAGCAATCTGAACAATTCAGCAGCAGCTGCGGCTGAGCAGCTCCAAGGGCCCTCCCTGCAGGATGCTCCCTCGCGCATCCATCACCTCACTGAGCTCCAGTACCTCTTCAGCTTCAGCCCCATGTGTCTGGGGCCCCAGGAGCTCAACAGATTCAGAGAGCAGCTGCAGCAGATCCCTGCAGGTGAGGGCTGATCCAAGTGGAGCCCCGGAGGGTGCTGCCTGATGCCTTGGCCTCTCCTGAAGGTCGGGGGTGACTTTTTCAGGAGTGACCGTCTGTGTGCTGACCCTCGTGAGCATCCAGCCCTTCTCCAAGGACGACATACTGCTGCTGACACGGTTGGAGAGGGGCAGCACTCCCATCACCATCCACATCCCGACCGCGCTCACCAAGGTGAGGGAAGGGCTAGAAGAGTGGAGCAGCTGGGATGAGCCTGGGGCTGGGTTCACGGCTCCCTTCCTCCCCTAGGCCCCGCTGAGCTCAGTGCTGAGTGACTTCGACACCATCCAGAAGGAGCAGAAAGAAACCATCAACTACACCGACAACCGTGACTGGTGGCTGTGCCGCTCCGAGCTGGACCGCAGGATGAAGGTAGGCGAGAGGCACCCCGTGCTCCCCACGCCTGGGGGGAATGCTCGGACCCCCCCGTGACTCTGTCCTCTCTCGCAGAGCCTCATTGACACCCTGGAGACGGAGGTGCTGGGCTGCTGGAAGGGAATGCTGCTCCCCACCAGCCAGGATCCCGCGCTGGCCGAGGAAGCCATCCGCCTCCTCGCCCAGCTCCGTCCCTGCGGCTGGCGGGGCTGGAACTCGGCGCTGCTCAAGGTGCTGAGCTCCCCGGGCTGGGGCAGGGCACAGGGGGAGCTCTGCCTTGGCTCACACCTACCCCTTGCCGCAGGTCCTGCTCAGCGCTGCTCCCTTCCTCACCCCGGCCGATGTGCGAGCCCTGGCCGCAGGGATGTGCCCTTCGCAGTCCTGCAACAAAGCGGAGCTCCTCCTGCAAAAGGCCCTGGAGAAGCAGAGGAGCCGCGTCCGGGCACCTGGCGGCTCCCTCGTCCTCGTGCTGGATAAAGTGAGAGCCTGCCCCTGCTGCTTCTCCCTCAGCTCGGACAGGCGCTCTATCGCTCACGCCTTCCTCCCCTTCCTTTCTTCCTCCTCCTCTTCCCTGCACAGCACCTCCAGAAGCTGCCCTGGGAGAGCATGGCGTGCCTGCGCGCCGTGCCTGTCACCCGCCTCCCGTCCCTGCGCTTCCTCCTGAGTCACAACCTGGCACCGAGGGTGAGTGGAAGGGGGGCACCCTGGCTCTGCCGCGGGGCTTGGGACCCCCCGAGGCTGGTGCTGGGCTGGGGCTGACTCGTGATTTCTTATTTCTTTTTTCCCTTCCTCCTCCCCCCTCAGCAGGCAGGCTCTGTGCTGCACCGCGGCGTCAACCCCACCAGGACCTTCTACGTCCTCAACCCCCAGAACAACCTCCCGAGCACCAAGGAGCGCTTCCGCAGCTGGTTCGAGAGGTGAGGAGGAGCGGGGGCGCACAGAGCGGGGAGGAGGGGGGTCCGTGCTCCCTCCCCCCCCTTCTATGACTTCTCCCCTCCTTTCCCGCAGCCAGCAGGGCTGGAGCGGGGTCACAGGAGCCATCCCCAGCCAGGAGCAGATGCAGGCAGCGCTGCTGGAGCACGACCTCTACATGTGAGTGCCCGTGGCCGTGCGGGGCTGCGCTATCGCGCTCACCCTGCTCACCCTGCTCCTGTTCCTGGCAGCTACGTGGGGCACGGGGCGGGCGCCCGCCTGCTGGACGGGACAGACATCGCCCAGCTGGACTGCAACGCCGTGGCCCTGCTCTTCGGCTGCAGCAGCGCCGCGCTGGCCGTGCGCGGCGGCCTCGAGGGCTCCGGCATCGTCCTCGACTACCTCCTGGCCGGCTGGTGAGGCGGGGAGAGAGGGGGTGGCTTCTGGGGGGCAGACGGGGTCTTCGCCCCATCCCCTTCTTGCCTTCTTTTTACCCCATCCCCACCTCCCTGCTTTTTATTGCCCCCCTCCCCTGCCTTTTCCCTGTGCTGGTAAGCAGTGAGTGTTCTCCTTGTCCTCCTCTCACCCCGCTCCTTCGCCCAGCCCTCCTGGCCCTAACCCCTCTAACCCCCTTTTTTTTTTTTCCCAGCCCCTTCGTCCTGGGCACCCTGTGGGACGTGACTCAGTGTGACCTCGACCGCTACACCGAGGCGCTGCTGCAGGGCTGGCTGCGGGCGGGCTCCGGTGCCCCCCTCCTGCAGTACGTGGCCCAGGCCCGCCAAGCCCCCCGCCTCAGATACCTCACCGGGGCTGCCCCCGTCGCCTACGGCCTGCCCGTGTGCCTGCAGTGAGAGCCGGCGTCCCCCCTGCTTCCTGTTCTTTGAAGTAGTTGGATTTTAAATAATTCCCCCTCGTTTGATAAATAATAAATAAAGTGTCTTCCCCTTCACAATGGCTGGTGTGCGCTTGTACCACGAGCTGGGAAAGGACCAAGGGGCTCCTGGAGCCTAACCCAACCGAAGCCACTCCATCCTCACAGAATCACAGAATTTCTAGGTTGGAAGAGACCTCAAGATCATCGAGTCCAACCTCTGACCTAACGCTAGCAGTCCCCGCTAAACCATATCCCTGAGCTCTACATCTAAATGTCTTTTGAAGACTTCCAGGGACGGTGACTCCACCACTTCCCTGGGCAGCCTGTTCCAGTGCCTCACAACCCTTTCAGTGAAGAAGTTCTTCCTAACATCCAACCTACACCTCCCCTGGCACAGCTTTAGCCCATTCCCCCTCGTCCTGTCACCAGGCACGTGGGAGAACAGGCCAACCCCCACCTCGCTACAGCCTCCCTTGAGGTACCCATAGAGAGCGATAAGGTCGCCCCTGAGCCTCCTCTTCTCCAGGCTGAACAAGCCCAGCTCCCTCAGCCGCTCCTCGTAGGACTTGTTCTCCAGGCCCCTCACCAGCTTCGTCGCCCTTCTCTGCACCCGCTCGAGCACCTCGATGTCCTTCTTGTAGCGAGGGGCCCAAAACTGAACGCAGTACTCGAGGTGCGGCCTCACCAGAGCTGAGTACAGGGGGACGATCACCTCCCTAGCCCTGCTGGTCACGCTGGTCCTGATACAAGCCATCAATCCCATCCCTGCCCCCCCCAGGGACGGTGATGCTGCCCCCTCCCCGGGCACCCTGCCCCAGGGCCTGTGCCCTCTCCTGAGCAGAAATCTCGCTTCCACCCTGAGCCTTCGCCCTTCCCTCGGGGCCTTAGGAGGAGGCCGACCCCAGCCCCCCCGGCTTCCTTCCAGCGGGGGGCGTCCCCTGGCCCTCCTCCAGTGCTGCTCCCCTTTGTCCCCCATCCCACAACCCGACCCTTCCTTTCCTGGGGGATCCCCTGCCCCCCTTTCACCCTCAGTTTGTGGGGGGGACCCCAGGCTTCCCTCAAGCACCTGCGGGGGGGGGGGGGGGCTGCTTGGTGTCCCCCCCATGGCTCAGAGGAGCCTCCCCTCCTGGGGGGCTGCAGCTTTTTGCCTTTTGGGGGGGGGGGCGATGGCATCGTAGTATGAAGGCCTTATACTAAAGCATAATCAACAGTGTTTGGTTCCATTTGGGTTTGCTTTGTTTCATAATTGGTAGCTGGCATTCATGACCCCCCCACATGTTATTCTCAGCTATGTTGTCAGTCTCGGCCTTACCGGAGCTCGTAGGGCTGCCGAGGGTTGGCACTGCAGTATTTTATGGAGTATTTTCCGCAGGCTGGATTCCCTGGACACTTTCTGACAATGCCTCATTTGGTCCTGGGGCCTAGCAGCATCCTCCTTTTTATTAGGATGAGTCCTCCCCTATCTGTTCCGTGTTCGTAAAATCTGACACGTTTCCTAGTACCCAGCTAGTATCGTCCGAGTTTGTTATATTTATAGACAGAACCTTGCGAATTTCTTCATTTCCGTGGAAGGTTCCCGTATATCCTATACCATGCCCTCGCCACCCGTAACGGGGGTCCAATTGTCGGTTACAACCTTGCAGCCCATGTCCCACTTGTAAGAATTTATTCCGACCAGCCCCGAGTGGGTCTTACTACAAAAGACAATGAACAAACATTTATTGTGTATTACACCCCCCCTGTGCTGTATTACACCCCCCCCCCGGCACCCCCCTCCCTGCTTCCCCCTCCCCGCAGCCTGCCCCCGCTGCCCCCTCGGGTGTCCCCCCCCACCCTGCCGCCCATGGCTCAGCATCAAGTGAGGGGGGCGCGGGGACCCCCACTGGGACCCCGGTGAGTGCGGGGGAAACTGAGGCACGGGCAGGCCGAGGGGGTGGGGGTGTGCAAGAGCGGGGGGCGTTTGCACGGGGTTGGGGGGTGAGGAGAGCTGGGGGCGATTGCACAGGGCATGGGGCAATTGTGTGGGGGCTGGGACAACTGCGCAAGGTGTTTGCCCCCGGGCGGGGCATTTGCAAAAGAACGGGGTGGGGGGGGCAGTTACACCAGGTCAGGGCAGTTACACCAGGAGTGGGGGCAGATACACCAGGACGGGGCAGTTACACCAGGTGGGGGGCAGTTACACCAGGAGTGGGGGCAGTTACACCAGGACGGGGCAGTTACACCAGGTTGGGGCAGTTACACCAGGTGGGAGGGGCAGTTATACCAGGAGTGGGGGCAGTTACACCAGGTCGGGGCAGTTACACCAGGTCGGGGCAGATACACCAGGTGGGAGGGGCAGTTACACCAGGAGTGGGGGCAGTTACACCAGGTCGGGCAGATACACCAAGTCGGGGCAGTTACACCAGATTGGAGCAGTTACACCAGGTCGGGGCAGTTACACCAGGTCGGGGCAGATACACCAGGACGGGGCAGTTACACCAGGTGGGAGGGGCAGTTACACCAGGTCAGGGCAGTTACACCAGGACGGGGCAGATACACCAGGTCGGGGCAGTTACACCAGGTGGGAGGGGCAGTTATACCAGGTTGGGGCAGATACACCAGGACGGGGCAGTTACACCAGGTGGGAGGGGCAGTTATACCAGGTTGGGGCAGATACACCAGGACGGGGCAGTTACACCAGGTGGGAGGGGCAGTTACACCAGGACGGGGCAGATACACCAGGTGGGAGGGGCAGTTACACCAGGAGTGGGGGCAGTTACACCAGGTCGGGCAGATACACCAAGTCGGGGCAGTTACACCAGATTGGAGCAGTTACACCAGGTCGGGGCAGTTACACCAGGACGGGGCAGTTACACCAGGAGTGGGGGCAGTTACACCAGGTCGGGGCAGTTACACCAGGACGGGGCAGATACACCAGGTCGGGGCAGTTACACCAGGACGGGGCAGTTACACCAGGTGGGCTTCTTCTCCCCCTTCATGCTCGCCTTCTCCACCACCCCCAGCCAGGAGAGCCCGGCCGAGTCCTTCGTGGCCTTCCTGCTCCTCGAGCTCTCCTGTGGGCTCTACTTCCCGGCCATGGGCTTCCTGCGGCGCAAGGTGTGAGCAAAATCTCAAATCGTTTTCTTCAGACAGGCTCTTCTGTGCAGCTGTTTTATTTGCGCTTGCAGCGGTGGCTGTCCTGCCAATTAGGAGTGCCTTTTAGTTAACAAAGCCTAACCTTTCATTCCCTATTCCCCGACAGCCGATCACCTCCCCTGTTTCCTCGTGGCTGAGTACTGCAGGTTCACGAGCTGCTCGACGCTCCTCTGGACCATACATGTACCATTTCTCTCGGTTTCAACCCTTGAATTTCTCCTTTCTCACGTTGTGAGAACTTGGGATCTTTGTTTCACTGTTCCCATGCTGCTCGTCCTGTTTGTCTCAAGCTTCCACCTTATTTTGGAACAGCGAGGCCTCCCACTCTCCGCTTATCTGCTTCGCGCTTCTCCGCTTCTCCATGTTATGACTCCACGACCCCCCTGGGGCACACATGAGGAATTCTCTACTGCACAAAAACATGGCTTTGTTTCTCACAAAGGCGATCCCGGAGAAGGACCGGCCGGGGGTGCCGAACTGGTGCCGTGTCCCGCTCAACCTGCTGGCCTGCCTGGGGCTGCTGCTTCTGCACGGCGCCGACCACGGGCCCGGCACCCGCAGCATCTTCTCCGCCTGCTGCGGCCTCATGCTGCTGGTGCTGCTCGCCGTCGTCGGCCTCTTCCCCGTCGTCGGCCTCTTCCCCGTCGTCGGCCTCTTCGCCGTCGTCGGCCTCTTCCCCGTCGTCGGCCTCTTCCCCGTCGTCCCCCACGACGCCGAGCTCTGGCTGCCGCCCCCCCAGGGCCAGCCCGACGCCCCCGAGCTGTGATGCGGGAGGGGGTCCCGGGGTGGCCGAGGGGGAAAGCCCCCCCGGCTGGTGACCCCTGCGGTGCCCCCACCCTGGCGTCCTGCCGGGGACGGCACTGGAAGCACACAGGGACGGAGTGCCGCAGGGTGAGGGCCCCCTGCGCACCCCCTCGCCCCTCAGCTTCCCTTTTTTTTCAGGAAAATAAAGCGTTTCTGCACGTGCTTTCCCTGCGAGAGAGCCCTTCCGTAGCCAGTAATGGGCTGAGGCGAGGCTCTCAGCGAAGCTGGGATTTTATTCACAGTGGTGGGCAGTCCCCAGGCAGGGCACACAGCACGGTTTGCCGGTTGCTTGACTTTCTTTCACAGAATCCAGGAATATCCCGAGTTGGAAGGGACCCACGGTGAGGGGTCTGGAGAACAAATCTTACGAGGAGCAGCTGGGGGAGCTGGGGTTGTGCAGCCTGGATACAGGAGGCTCAGGGGCGACCTTATCGCTCTAGGGGTACCTTCAAGGAGGCTGTGGAGAGGTGGGGGTTGGTCTGTTCTCTGCCCAGCCCC
>NW_028137031.1:0-17155 GCF_965140915.1 Aythya marila | reverse complement strand
GGGTTTAAAGAAGTTAATTGATGTCTTTTAAATCCCGTAACTAATAAAGCATTTTTTTCTTCTATATATTGCTTTCTAATTCATACGAGATGAATTAGACAGACAGAATGCCAAAAGCACAGATTACTTTAGTTCTGTTGTTACCAATTAGAGGGAGTCAAAGAACTCTGATTACAATTATCAGATTTTAATGAGCAATTGTCTGTCAAGATTTTTTCACAACTTTAAAGGTGCATCCAAGATTTGTATGCAGTGTAGAGGGACCCCGGTATAGTGAGTTTGTATTCAGATAAACAATACCTGATTTTTAACTATAAGTTTTCATTGGATCTTTTGATTTTTTTGATTTTTTTTTTTTTTTTTTTGATCTTTTGGAAGATATATTGCTTCTCTCATTTAATATGGACTAAAAAAGATTAACAACACAATAACTCAGGAAAAGCAAAAGTTACAAATCTTCTGGTAACATAAACTGGCGTTGTTTCAATGTGCTAAATGAAGCTGTGCTCTTCTGCACAAACTACAGATGATTCCTAAGTCTATCTGCTACTTTTTCTCCAGTCTACTTCATCTTTAGAAGTAACTCAGTAGAGCTGTTGGGTTTTAAAACTTTAGAATAGTCATCCTATCTATTCTAATTCTTTTTACATATGTTTAAAAAAACAATGGGAAATGAGGAAATCTAAGCTTTAATATTTCTAGATTAACCTACAAATAAATGTCCTATTCACCAACAGATACATGTAATTCAAGACGGATCTCTTCCGTAATTCTAACTTTGTGCTACCTACTTCATCACATACTATTTTTTGAAAGTACCTCCCCTTGAAATACTCCAAATGATGGATGCTAATCAGAAAATGGTTGTGCACCGAACAGACTAAAGTCTGTAAGACCCAAGCTTTAGTTGATTAAGAAATTGAAAAAAAAAAAAAAAAAAAAAAAAAAAATCCATTGAATGATGCACAGGGGAAAAAGTACAGGCCTTGTGCTTCAGGACTGTAAATGACACATGGCCTTTGCTTTTGCAGACCTTTGTGACAGTGAAAGTCACATATGATGGAGGATGAAAGGCAAAGGGTTAGTATTTTCACAGCTTATTATGTAAAATACCCAGAATTAATGTAAATACCCAGAAACTCTATTGGGTAGCATCCTACTTCTGCCTGGTTTCTGTATAAAAAATTTGGGCTTCTGAGATTGCCAACTGAATTAGGGAGCTAATCCGTGTTTAGCTTGAGTGATTTAAATCTTTCTTTCATGCACATAACTCACTTAGACATTTAAGAAAATGAGACAGATGCTCCCTGTGTATGAGAGAGTTTCTGTATTTTTCTATCTGTCTCCTGCTCCCTCACCCCACCCCAGTAGCTTTTTAATTGATATGTCCAATTGATATTCCAGCCAAATATGACAGATGGGATAGCAGTCTCAAAGTTATTAGGGTTTGACATTAGGTCTTATGAAAATCACTCTAAGGAAAGAAAAGAACACCAACTAATGATTCCACTTAGGGAAAGAAAGAAATATGAGCTCTCATTAGACACTAGAGAATCCACATTGAAAAAAGAAAAATATGTTATGAAAACCGTAAGCGCAAACATATTTAAGCAAAGTTTACTAAATAGTAGAATACCCGTCCATGCACCATACATCCTTTGTAATGCAGGTTTCAAAAACAGACACAAACTTTGTGTATTCTATTGTGTTTTGGTGGTTATTTATTTATTTATGGAATTTATCTATTTTATTTATTTAGTATGGAAGCATTTTTTTCCAAAATTGAAACATGAAAATTTAGACTAAGAAGATCAAGATCAAATCAAATGTAGATTTTTTTTTCCCGATTGCATTATAAGACAACAGAAATAAAAATAAGGAAAAAAAAATTTCTTCCCTTGAAAGTAACTCTCCACTGTCTTCCTAAACAGCATTCTATTAATTATTAAGGATTATTATTTATGGTTTAATAACCATTTTTCAGCTTAACAAAGCTGAAAAAGTTACCTGTTCTTTACCGATAACTACTATTTTATTCCTTGCCTAATGTGTTCTTTAGAAATATACAATGGCTCACTCCTTTTACCTTCTTTGGTGATAAATTAGATAAAGCCTCAGATGAATTCTGCTTTTACAGCCTATTCTTGTCTTCTGTTAAAAGGTCTTATTCTGCACTGCCATTTTTACTGAGGAGGGTGTTATAGCATTAAATATCTCCACTGAAATAGATAATGCTACTTCAGAAATAAGGTATTATGCTGTTCAACAGCAACACTGGTTCCAAAATGTCACCTTGCTTTCAGGGTGGGCATTGAAAACAAAAAAGTTATAGATAATAAATACACACAAATGTCAAATCCTGTCATTTGGTTGAAACTTTACAAAAACATAGTAGGAAATTTAATTGTAAGCGCTAGCAGTGGTGGTAATCTTTGAGAGAGTAGTTCTGAAATGTCCTTGGACATGGTAAATTCCACTTTGTCCCAAGCACTTTGTCCTGCTTTTCATCAACATGTCTGTTTTAAACAGCTCATAACTCAAATATGTTTGGACACTGTCGTGGTTTTGGCTGAGATTAAATTATTTATTTATATATTTTTTTCATAATTTCATTTCTCATACAGCCCTGCCCCAAATGGACTATTGTGGTTTAACCTGGCAGGCAGCTCAGCACCACCCAGCTGCTCACTCCCTCTCCCCAGGTGTGATGGGGTTGAGAGTACAAAAAGGTGAAAGTGCAATAACTCACGGGTTCAGACAAAGACAGATTACTAGGTAAAGCAAAAGCTTTACTTTGTGTGTGCAAGCAAAACAAGACAAGGAATTCATTCACTACTTCCCTTCGGCAGGCAGGTGTCAGCCACTTCCAGGAAAGCAGGGCTCATCATGTATAGCAGTTTCCTGGGAAGACAAACGCCATCACTCTCGATGTTTCTCCCTTCCTCCTTCTTTACCCAGCTTTTATTATTAGGCATGACACCACATGGTACGGGACATGCCTTTGGTCATCCTGGGCCAGCTGTCCTGGCTGTGTCCCCTCCCAACTCTTGGTCAACCCCCTTGCTGGCAGGGCAGTATGAGAAGCGGGAGAGTCTTTGGCTCTTTGTAAGCACTCTGCATCATCTGAAACATTTGTTTGTTATCACTACTATTTCCATCAAAAATACAAAACACAGCCTCTTGTATGAGCCTCTATGAAGAAAATTAACTCTTTCTCAGACAAAACCACGAATGACACACTAGACTCAGCATCCCCCTAGAGAATTCATTTAGGTTGTGCTTGAATTTCTGCTTGCAAGATTGCTATTGCAAGTTGAAGATAGCCCCGTTTGGTCAAAGAGTAGTTTCAGCCCATCCATAACAGACAGAATGCATTTAGCTGATAAGTCCAGCTGAGGATTTTTATAGTAATCAATATGAGAATGAACATATTACTGCTTTGAAAATCAATTGCAAATGAATGTCTATGTTTTGTTCTCAACCGTATACTAAAAGAAATACAAGTATTTGCTTTTTACAGTGTATGGTGGTTTGCTGTGCCTTAAGCGTGAATGCACAAAGTTTAAATTTGACACATTTCATCATATCATTGATAGGGTCTTGGTCCCTACTCTTAATTAACACAGCTACTGTTAAAATAAAAATAATGTGCAGCTATTGCTGCTCAGCAGTTTTTATCATTCCTTAGAAGAAACAGCATATTTGACTAGCAGTAATTTCTGGTTGATGACCTTTACAGTATCACAGACTTTTAGGCTTGGTAGACTTATTTTCTTGTTTGTCTCTGCCCTAAGTACTGACATGGTAATGCAGGATTTTCCAAAACCCATAACTTTAGAAGCAAATGGCTTACGTTTATTCTTTAAGATGGGAAAAAATCCAGTTCTAAACTTATAAATTCTTGCTAAACTTTGTAACTGAATAAAAAATATTGTGTTTTCTTATCACCAGCTAAGGCTAATATCTCCAAGATATCTCCTGGGACTTCTGACACACACTCAAATGCTCTGAAGTCTCAAACTGACACTATCTTCTATGATGAAGAAAAGCACTCTGGTATTGTTCTCACTTTGCAGATGTAGTAGTGAGGCTCAAAGGCATCATTCAGAACATAAACCTTAGCAAAAGCTACCTAACTTCATAGTTTCTGAAGAGAGAAAAGGTCCTCTAGATGATGACTCAGCAGCTTCCCTTCCTCAGGCAAAAGGAAATATCATGAATATCCCTCCTGTGGGAATGCTGTCCTGCTCCTCAAATAATTTAGTTATCCGACTGACACTTTTCTAGGGTGAACATGAAGAACTTTGATGAATTTGACCTAAACAATTAATTTATGATTATTCCAATAATCCGTGCTTAAAAACATATATTCAGATTGTTGTCATCAGCTGTATAGTTGGCTATATTGATTTTCAAGCAGAGAATTAGAAGTATCATTTCTTTCCTGTTGGTTAAAAGTGTTCTATACATTTGTTTATTTTTTGGCCATATCCTTGGGACAGATTTTTATGAATGAAAGGTCAACTCTATGAATTTGCAACTCTTTAAATATATCAAAAATAAGTGTGGTACTTTGAAAAAACAAAAACAACAACAACAAAAAAAAATCCTTCAGAAGTAGTTCAAACTTTCTGATTTATTTATTTATTTATTTATTTATTTATTTATTTTTCCCCAGAGTTGATTTGATTAATAGAATGAGGAAGCATTCTTGAATGGGGTTATGTCTAGTGGCATCCTCCACGGGTTTAGGCTAGATTGATATAATTTTAGTAGTAGTAGTAGTAGTAGTAGTAGTAGTAGTAGTAGTATTTCTGACACAAAGTTTACTGAATTGATAAATGAAGAAAAGTTACATTATAGCTGAGAAAGTGTCTGTGTGATGTAGTTAAGTGGCTGCAACCAAACAGGACATATTTTAATAAAGACAAAAGAAAAATAATCGACATGGGAAATTGGAATGAAGGTAAGAGGTAAAGAACCGGGTCTGTGAATTACACTAGGAAACACTGGCACAACAGATTTATTAATATCTGCACTGGCAGCCTGGCTTCAATTACGGAAATAACTTTTCACTGACCAAAGTTACAGGTAGAACATGCCTGAACCCACCCGTGTAGGCAGCTCCCCATCTTCTGCCACCTAGCTGCAGCCTCAGAACAGTTTCCCAGACCCTGTTAAAGGAATGGATGAGGAGTTGAGCATCTTCCTTCTGAGGCACAGAAAGGGCAAACACCCTAATCACTGACTCCAGTAATATGATCCTGAGGGGATGAGAGCAAAAGCAGATATGCAAAATTAATAAGGTCCTCAGGCTCTGGTCTCTTCTTTATCTGTAAGAGACACATAAAGAAGATAACCTTCTTTCTATTCTGCTTTGATGAGCATATTAATAACCTCAGATTACCCAAGCCGAGCAGGATGTCGCACAGCCAATAGGTAGACATTTCACACGATTTAAAGTCAGACATATGTATGCCTCCACATACACCTCCGACAGATTATAGCTTAAGCCTTTCGAGCAAGCTTACTTTGCTAATATTTAAGACAGGTACAGTGATGAATAGCCTCATGAATACAGAGAAATCTGTGGTAGCTATGAAGCTGCTGTCGGTAGAGATAGATTGAGTAATAACTCTGTTCTGGGAAATGCAAGAAGGAAAGGGTATGGTGATTTATTATGTCCAATGAACATATACTGTTTAACAAGTATAGCAAATGGAAGTGAATAATACATGAAAACTGCTAGGCCTTAAATTTAGTGAATAGAAAACTGCAGATTAAATCCATAGTAGTGGAATAGTAAGTGAAGAAGCTGAAGAGTGACAGGTTATAATGGGCAGTGGGGCCAGGAAAGAACCTGATTACAATTGTCTAGATGTCACAGAGCCTTAGGCGCAAGGAAAACTCGATTGACACTTGAAAACCATGTAAAACTTTTTGGTGTAGCTAAGGGGCCTGTTATGTGTTACACTCATAGCATGTGGTGCTTAACTTATGGCTTTCTTCCACACTGGAAATGAGTCATAAGTGCTGCTTCAAGCTGTTTTGATTTTGATGACAACTCCAAAAATATAAAGCAACCAGGAGCTCCCTACAGCAAGCTGTTTCCTGTCCAAATAACATGCCAACCTATCTAACCTCCAGGTTTTCTGGCCTGACAGACTTTGTGGGTTTTCTCAGGCCCTAACACCAAAATCTCACTTTTGATTCTAACTTCAAATATCTAAGCACATCTAGACCTCAAGCTGTGCATAGGATGTTGAGAAGAGCAAAATAAATGAGTGGTGATCTCTGAAACTCTCTGGAAGAATCTGAGCTCCTGAGATCCAACATCACTGATAAGTTTTATTTACAGTTATTTTTTTTAACGCATATGCCTGACCAAACAAGAAAGGAATAACCTGGATGGAAATGTTTGACTCTTCAAGTCTCAGAGATGCATGTAGATCACACTGAGAATTCCTGCAGGATTTCCTCTGCTGTTCAAGTCTGGATTCCCAGTTGAATATGGCTTTAACCAGTCATTAAACACAGTTCATTCACAGAGTCATTGTGTCTAAAGCCAGTGAGAACAACTGGGTCATTTGGTCTTACATCTTTATACTACGTCATGAAACTTCACCAGCTTACTTTTGTACTGAGCCTAATAAGTTGAATTTATTTACATTGTACCATGCAAAAATGTAACGGGAATATCTGAACACATAGATATTGAGATATGGTAATACATTCCCCTGGTTAAATGTTGTCTCAGTGTTCTGAATTACCTGTGCTAATGCTGCTCATCATTTTCTCTGATGATATTGAAATATCACCATGCAGTCACCTACCATTTCTGCAGCTCATGACCTAAATAAAAAGACTCCTTTTCTAAAGCTTCCTCTGAGATTCTGCAGTGATTTAGTAACTTAATTTTTCAGTGCCAGCATGCAGAACACAGCACAAATGTGATGATGACTCCCCATTGAAAATACTTAGTAAAACCTATTATGCTTCTCTTTATTTTACTTTATGTATATCACTCAAATTCACCTGTATTTTCACCAAAGAATGAATTCAAACCATTTTGACAAAGATTTCTTCACAGATCCATCTTGGTTAGAGCTGACTATAGTTCAATCATCTCTAGCCATTATTATACTTCCTGTTATTTTATTTAGGATTGAGAGGTTAGTTACTTAAGTCACTGGTATTTTTCAAATCATCTGGAATTTCTACATTATTCTAAAAATATTTTTAAACTTACAACAATGGAAAAGAGATCTCATCAGACTTACCAAGCTTTCAAAGACTTGGATATGAGCCTGCAGATTTTAAAATATTTACTACCCTGTAGATGTTGCATAATATCTTCCTTGATCATTAATGGAAAGAAAAGTATTTCCTTGTCGTCTTCATGTGATACACCAACTTGTTTCATTCCAAAATTAATATTGATATATATAAGAAGTACTAGTACTTTCCATACAGTATTATTAACAGTTTTTCAACATTCATCTAGTAATTAGCCCAAATCAGTTATCTACTTTTGTTGCTAACATATTACAGCAAGCAAGCAAGCAAATAAACAAAAAGAAAATCTGTCCTGTTTGACATGTGTTAAACATTTTCTTTTTCAGAAAAGTGATATTCTTATTGTTTTCCATGTTTGAAAACATAAAATAGTAAAAGGATTTTTTTTTTAATGTACTATATATTCTGCCATGCATTATTTCAAGTGGGATTCATTTGACCTCTCTGCATTTGTCCGAAATTGAGCAATTCAAACCAAAGTTAGTTATTCAATGTTCTTTTATTACTTAAATGGAGAGAAATAGACAACTTTGTTGGATGTGATGAATCAGAGCTATGAGAAGAGCTTTTATCTTTCTTATACAATTATTCACCGAACATAACTTGGGATTTTCAGGTTTGGAGCAATAATTAAAAATACATATATATCTTCCTAACATCCTCCCCAAGTCAAGCTCTACTGGTATTTTATGTGTATATAAATATATTTCTCCCTCAGAACTTTACAGACATTTAAAACATGATTCTGGAAGATTCACTGAGCTTCCAGGACTGGTATTCCTCAGTGGAGCTCAAGATATGAAGGTAGGATCACACGAAGTATCTGCAGGAAAAAAAAATATATATATATTTTTGATTTGAAATTTTTACTAGAAAAGAATCTTTCACACTTCTTGCTGATGGCAACAAAAGAACTGAAAACCTAAACTGTTTGTAAGCAGAGATCCCTTCTCTTGTCTAGGAAAAAGTAGTATATGCTGGAGCCACAGAGGAAGCTTCAATCTTTTTACTGAAGTTTGAAGGAGTTCAAGAAAGTCTTCAGAAGGAGGTTATCTAGACTTCTGCTTATTTTAGCTAGAAGACTTCTCTGAAAACTTTCCCATATTCTCCTTTCTCAGTCTTCCTTTTTTTTCATTTTTCACCTCCTTCAATAGAAAAGAAATAAGAAGTTCTTTACAAATCTCAGTCTACACAGGCACTGGACTGGCTGAATGGTTTCTAATCCTGTAATTTTGTACACGCAGAGTGCCTCATGCAGTGGAGCTTTTACTGCTTTGTAAGTGGTTCCATTTTAACTCTCTTACTCCTCCAGTTTAAGGTTACACTGTACTTGAAAACACCATCTTAATTATACTTCAATAGCAACTTCATAGTTTTTTTGTTCCTCTTTCAAGTGTTTGAAATGAGTGCATAACTACTCCCTGAGGTTATCTCTATTAGCCTAGTACAGAACTGCTCGTCTTCGTTTCAGGTGTAGAGTTTTGAAGGAGACGGCAGCTTTCAGCAGGCATTAGTCACACCGAGTCCACTGAATACAAGGACTTATGTGAGACTTAAGTAGTGCCAGAAGACTAGGGCCAGTTCACTTCTTCCAAATGTGTCGTGCTCACATGAGCGATCCCATTTACTCCTGAACTGAAAGATACCCAATTTGAGGATAGCCAAGTGAAATCCTGAAAGTATCCTGATAATAGTTAGCGTGAAATGTACATTTTAACACAGACTCTGCAAATAACTGCTCCACTTCCCACAATTTGAGGATGATTTCAGATGAATTGGATAGCACTTACTGCTTCTACATGGTTTCATGGAACAGGATAGAAGCAAAGTTCAACACCCAAGGTCAAGCTGCCACACCTGAAATATAAAATTGCCAAAGGTTCATAAGGGCAAGAATCTTTTCAACTTTCAAATTATTAATAAGCTAACAGTTTAAGAGTGAATGCAAGCATACACCCACCAAATTATTCTCAGGGGATAAAGAGAGACTACTGTTGTTTTTAATCAAGGACAAATTTCATAATCCACAGTCAAATGTTCCTTTAAAGTAGTGATTACAAGCTCTTGAAACTTAGTTCTTTATTCCTGAGTTCATGGCCCCTGAAAGAAAATATAATCCACACCTAGTTCAGATTCCTCATGGAGGTCACCTATATTCCTACATTTATCATTATATATGTTTGTATCTTTTTATGGTAGCACTTCAAGGCTACAACAGAAGTTATTGCACTTGGCTTTCTGTGAGCCCAAAAGATCTTGCAATCTAAATAAGAAAATTATATATCCATCTTCAGTGACTATTTTGACCTTTCTCAGTTTGCCAGCCTCCCAGACACCTTTATGGCAATGACTCCCCTGCTGTGCTAATTGTCTCTAATTGTGCTGTCACAGTTATCTTGCTAGGCTCACTTTTTGTCATAGAATGTCCTAATACGGACATTAGTGAGGTAAGAAATCTTGTTCCCAGACTACTGTCAGTTGCTTGCTAAGACAAGGAAATTTGGTAAAAGTTCTGTAGATAACCTTGGTACTGGAAGGGCAGGTTAGCTAGAATAGTTTGGGTACCTTAAAAGAAACATAAATCTACTTAAAAGCAAAAGGAATTGAATGGATCTTCATATGTCAATAGAGTTTTCCAAGCATGTACTACAGTTTACAAAACAGGTGTACCTCATTTCATTAGTAAAAAATGTGAAGAGCTTCTTTATAAAAACAGCAATATTTCTTATGTTTTGTTCTTTCACAACAGGTAAGAAAAGAATTAGAACAGTCTCATCCAAGCTACGTGAGGACCAATGTTATTTGACAAATGTGGTCTGGTTAAGACTGCAAATAGCAATGGAAAAAGTTGACCACCTGTGTTATTCAAAGCATTCAGGTTATTCAGGATAAAAACAAACTACAAAATAACCAGGGATAAATGAAGATTGAAAATGTAATTTATTGTCAAAAAAAAAAAAAAAAAAAAAAAAAGGAAAGAAATGCACTTGAGAAATATCAGCCTTAACTTTACATATACAATGATGAACTGATCTGTATCTGCCAGAAATTAGATCATGAGGTTATAATCAATGCTTTGTTAAAACAAACAAAGAAACAAACAAAATCTGCTCAGTGTTTAGGAGTGGTTAAAAAAAAAAAAGTTTATTTTGGCAATAATTCAGAAAAGAATAGAAGTCTATGAGGAAAACTTTTTTAGAAATAGAAGTGAAAGGGAAAGGAAGGGAAGGGAAGGGAAGGGAAGGGAAGGGAAGGGAAGGGAAGGGAAGGGAAGGGAAGGGAGGGGAAGGGAAGGGAAGGGAAGGGAAGGGAAGGGAAGGGAAGGGAAGGGAAGGGAAGGGAAGGGAAGGGAAGGGAAGGGAAGGGAAGGGAAGGGAAGGGAAGGGAAGGGAAGGGAAGGGAAGGGAAGGGAAGGGAAGGGAAGGGAAGGGAAGGGAAGGGAAGGGAAGGGAAGGGAAGGGAAGGGAAGGGAAGGGAAGGGAAGGGAAGGGAAGGGAAGGGAAGGGAAGGGAAGGGAAAAGGCAATATTTTCTTTATCTGTCTGTCCATATCCTTCCATGCTGTATTTCACTCTGTTACAAGGTTCATTTCCTTCAGGAGATGGGTGATTATCTGGGCTCAGTTGTGTCTCAAATTGGATGATTCTAGTGCCAGTTTTCTCTCTCCTTCTTGATCACCAGAAAAAAAAGTAACTACTCTGTCTGCAAAAATAGCTATTCCTTCTGTTTCAGTGTACCTAAGGAGTAAGCACACATCCATCCCGGATTTTTGCTGGTAATGTTCGTATCTCTGGTGTTTGCCTGTCCAGGGCTGTACAGGACTTCTCTAGTCCATTCCTAGCTTAGGCTGAACAAGGAAGCACGTGTTCTGGCTACCCAACTGAAACTAGAGAACTATCCAGGACTGTGAATTGTGCCTGTCATAATGAGATCTACTGCATTTTTGCCAGTTTTGCTATTTGCCTCCTTCACAATTTCCAGCAGACCCAATACTAGGCACAAGAGGTATAAGCGAGCTCAGCAGTTCTGATGTCTGACATATCAGCATTTGACCTGAGACCTTCAGAGCTAAAAGCCTGAACAACTGTCTTACACTAATGAATCATACTCACTACAGACAAGCACAGAGGAAAACTGTAGCGCTCACTCCTCAAAGAGGTTATGTGAAGTTCTCATCTGTCGTGACACCTCTGCTAAAAGGAAGCCAACATACTTTTCAAAAGAAAGAAAATATTAAAACCCTCTTTCTCAAACTTCTTCTCCACGTGGCATCAGTGCAACCCACGTGTGATCTCTCTTGTACAGCCTCAGTAAGTCCTGGCTTGCTTCAAGGAGCAAACATAAAGAAACTAATGAGATAAAGCACAGGTGAAGTAGCCAACTAATTTCAATAGGTTGACTACTATTTGTGTACATCTTTACTTGAAAAGCATCAGATGCCTTTATCATAGAATCATAGAATCATAGAATATCCCGAGTTAGAAGGGACCCATAAGGATCATCAAGTCCAACTCCTGGCACCACACGGGTTTACCCAAAAGTTTAGACCATGTGCCTAAGTGCACAGTCCAATCACTTTTTAAATTCAGACAGGCTTGGTGCAGTGACTACTTCACTGGGAAGCCTGTTCCAGTGTGCAACCATCCTCTCAGTGAAGAACCTCTTCCTGATGTCAAGCCTAAACTTCCCCTGCCTCAGATTAACACCATTCCCATGGGTTCTATCACCAGTGTTTACAGAGAATAAGTCACCTGCCTCTCCACTCCCTCTCACGAGGAAGTTGTAGACTGTGATAAGGTCCCCCCTCAGCCTCCTCTTCTCCAGGCTGAACAGGCCTAGTGACCTCAGCCGCTCTTCATATGTCTTCCCCTCTAGGCCCTTCACCATCTTCATTGCCCTCCTCTGGACACTCTCCAACAGTTTAATGTCCTTTTTGTACTGTGCTGCCCAGAACTGCACACAGTACTCGAGGTGAGGCCGCATCAGCACAGAGTGGAGCAGGACAATCACCTCCCTTGACCAATTAGCGATGCCGTGCTTGATGCACCCCAGGATACGGTTGGCCCTCCTGGCTGCCAGGACACACTGCTGGCTCATATTCAACTTGCTGTCAACCACAACCCCCAGATTCCGCTCTTCTAGGCTGCTCTCCAGCATCTCATCACCCAGTCTGTATGTAAAGCCAGGGCTGCTCCTTTGGTGAGGAGAACTGCAGTCCCCAGGAATGAACACCCAGGGATAAATATTAAAACATACGATAAACATTCCCAGCATTTTATCATACTGTGCAACCCCAAAAGTATCAAGAAATAATTCATTTTTACACAGTACTAATAAACAATTTTATAATTGTGTGAAAATACAAATTTTTATATCAAATCCTCTTTTGGTGAAATTCTTAAAAGCATTACAAGCAACAGCAAAATACCTTTTTTCCATTTATTCCCCTCATGCATGGACAAATACATAAACCTGGTCCTTTATAACAACACTTTTTTTATGTATTTGAAGAAAATGCATTGCCTACTTTTTCACCATTCGGAGAGCAGATGACAACTTCCTACATTTTCTCATGTCACGTAAGCAGCATGTATCAGTGTCAGGCAGAAGGTGTTCCTTGACTGGAAAATCTCCAGTAATCACAGGGAGAAAGCCAGAGAGTTAATCAGCAAGGCAGCAATGACAGAATGTTTCTTTATTTCTCACAGCTCTGAGGTCATTGCCTTGCTCCATGCCTACCCACTGAAAAGATGTAGTCAGTCTGACCTCCTGAGGTTTGAAAGCTTACTTTTACAGCCATGATAGGTTATCCTGTATCTGTCAAATCTTGAATCTGTCAAATATCTATTCATTACAGAAACATCACTAATGGCATATTATATTGAAAAATATCAGATTTAGTAAAGTATTGTTTTCACTCCTGGAATACTGTGTTGCCTGTCTGCCTTAACATTTTCTCGTAGAGTTTTCAAGAAGAGAACTTGCCAAAAAGTGTTTAAGGTATTAGATCTTGCTGATAAATAATCTCAAACTGTCAGAAGAGTGATAAAGACCCTGGGATAAAACTGTGTGTAATCAGCAGCCTGGTTTGAAACTTCAGAAAGTAGGAAAGGATTTACTGGGTCTGGACACTGAGCAGACCCTTTCCTTGGAGACACTTTTGTTTCCCATACCTATTCTCTTACTGAGCACAGAACATCACTCAGTGAGTTTCTAGACTCATCAAACTTCAACCCGTGCTTCTATGTTTTAAAAACGCCAACTGTTGCCTTCTCTCAGGAGACAATGTTTTTACAGAGCTGATAGAAATGCAAAACTGGTACTGTTTTGGGCGTATTAGTCTGAAGCTCAGCAGTCGAGCAGGAGTTAATTTTACATTAAGAGTGAAGAGAAATGAAAAAAATATAGAAATATGATGCAGGTTTATATGGGGTCATGGGAAGAAAAATACTTCGCATTTAAATATCAGATCAGTTCAGATAAAAACAAACACTCAAATGCCATTTTTTAGGACTGCTTTTCTTCTAACATTTTCCTATTTTTCTGTGTTGTTGTTTTCCATTAAGATCAAACTGTCATTCCTAATTGAAAATATGGAGTTGCACAGGGGTAAAATAAGGCAGGATTTTGACTTTAAGAATTGGCCACATAAGCGATGTCTTTTATGAATAACAGAAGAATTATCAGGTCAAATTTTGACGCTTGGCAAAACATTTTTATCTGGGAATCATTTGTTAAAAATCTCTGTTGTCTCTAGCAATCCTTTCTAAGCTTAACTGAACAACTTTGATCATTTTAGCACAGTGCCCCATATTTAGCTCCAGCGTAGCTCTGTAGATGACAACTATTTAAACAGAGTACAGGGACAGTATCTCACAAGGCATGACTAGAGGAATGAGATCTGAGAAACTGGACCATGGTCCTGAGACGAGACATCTGCATTGTTTCCTCCTGTTTCCACTCTTTCACAGCTGCAAGTGACATATGGCATCAACAGACATGGAAAAGAACATAAGACAATGTTTTAGGTATTATAAGAATAAGCTTATCTTTTCTTGCCTTTCCCTACCATGTCAAACCACATTCTCTCCTGCTGTATTAATCTACATCACCCCTGGTATAATCCAGACACACGTCTTGCCCTCTTTACCTGTTCTTTGCACCTATATCCCTATTCTGAAGATACACAAATGTAAGTATGTACATTGAGATGCTTACATGTTACCTAGAGTATTTAAGGATGCTATAGTCAATGGACAATTGAATACTGTCAGTGAAGTTTACTGATCTGTACATTTGATACATACAGGGTGATAGTATTTGCACATACAGGGTGATAGTATTTTTCCTTGAGATTATTGTTTTTGAAGGACTGCTAGGTGTACTGAGACTCCACTCACTGACATATACCAAACTCTTGATGTCATTCAGTATGAACTAAGGAGTTCAAAACATTAGCTTGGCCTTGAAAAATATGACATAGAGCTTAAGGGAGAGCCATGTCCTTCTGGACCAGCAGCCGGGAAGGCACCAGGATAGTCTTGGGCATTTCACATATTGCCATATACCCATGCGTGAGTAATCAAATCAGGCCATAAACCTCCTCTTGCTACAAAAGAGCTTAAACTTACAGCTGTCATGTAGATGCTTGCATATAGAAAATGTATGCTCATAATGCAAGGGTTTGAGGGTTCTACTTGGTTGTTCTTTCAGTGAAGAAAATTGAAGTCCCCCATGAGAACAAAGACTAATGATTGTGAGACTTCTCCCAACTGCCTATAGAATATTTAACCTGCTCTTCATCTTGTTTGAGTAGTCTACAGCAGAGTCCCACCATGACTTCTGTCATGTTGACCTACCTCCTGGTTCTTACCCATAAACATTCAACCCTATCATCACCATCATTAAAGTCAAGACAATCAAAACACACCCTAACACACAGGGCTACCCCACTGGTTCTCTTTCCTAGCCTATCTCTTCTGAAGAATTTATGGACATCCATTGCAGCACTCCAGCTGGGCGAGTCAACCCACCATGTTTCTGTGATGAGCAACTGTGCCATAGTTTTCCCGCTGCACAACAGCTTCCAGCTCTTTCTGTTTGTTGCCCATACTGCACATGCACTGATGTAGATGAACTTCAGTTGGCTAGTGATCCTGTCACCTTCTGAGTAGGAGAAGCCCTAATTCCTACATGACCCTTCTCAGGCATGGCACTTCTGTGATTTCTAACAATATCCCTTGTGTCTTTGCTGTCACATGGCTCTCCAACCCCTACTTCCACCGGGATGTCAGACTGAAGGCCCTTGTTAGCACACTGTCCCACAGCCATTGGTGCACTGACCCATGTTTTATCTTTAGAAATCCTGGTTTCATCCCTTTTCCCTTTAAAATGTAATTTAAAGCTCTTTCAATAAACTCTGCTAACTCCTGTGCAAAAATCCTTTTCCCCCTTTGCGACTGTTTTCCCCTGTCTGTTGCCAGTGGCACTGGTGTCACGCTAAATGTCCCATGATCAATAAATCCAAACTCCTACCAGTGACAACTGGCTCAGGTGGCATATATTGATCTGCTGGCTCTTCCTGTTTTCTCTCCTCATCATTCCCTGCAAATGGAGGTACAGAGGAGGACACTACTTGTGCTCCTGATCTGTTAACTAGTTGTCCCAAGGCTCTGAAGTCTCTCTTAATTGCCCTTGGACTTCTTGTTGGAACTCCATCACTGCCTACCCAGAAAATCAATAATGGATAATAATCCGAGGGCCACGCTAGGACAGGAAGCTTTATCTTCAAGCCACCTAATGCCATTTCAGATTTCCTATGATATCCCATCTGACATCCATCTGCTCTTCCAGAAAGGTATGGTTCTCCCATGGGTCTTGCATTACACCTTCCAGGCCTGCACAGATGTTCTGGATACCTCAGGGCATTTTGAATGACGGTAAAAGACTGGTTTTAGGCAACTAAATCAAATCCTAAGTGAAAGCTGTATGTGTCCCTACCTGAACCATCTGTCTAGACTTACCTTATTGTCAACATAATCACTGGAATTCAAGGTACAATCCATTTGAACAAAAGAAGGTGTTTAAATTAGAATATGATTAATAGCTCCTTCCTCTTCTCCCTCACAGTTTCCTTTGGTCATTTACACCTAGTGGAAGAAGAAGTAAAAGTACAAGCCTATGGTCTTGATTAGCTACTGATATGATCAAATGGCATTTTCATACATTTAGTCCAAATGGAAATGATTACGTAAGACAAAAAAAAAAAAAAAAAAAAAAAAAGGCCAAAGGAAAATTGGGTCCTCTCTTCCTTTCACGCAGGTATAGTTAGTGATTATGTCTGAGTCTAGAGAGTCTAGATAATAAGATTTACATATGTGAATGGAAATAAAATCTGGTAGAGAATGCTCTGATGGATTTATGTTTCTGTTTGTTGTGGTCAATAGGCCATTAATCTCTGACTATAAACACTATATCAGTTTATTTAACTCTGCAAATGCCAGGTAGACCTATTCAAATCAGTAAAACCAAACTAATCTTTAATTGTTTATGTCCCACCAAAACCTGCAGAACCTCTCTTTCACATTTTTTTTCTGTTTCTCTGACCAGTAGAAGAATTAAAATCACAGGTAGTGATAAATTAATCTCCAGATTCTGAGCTCTTTTTACACTTGTGCAAGCAGCCTCAACATTTCACAACAGTAATCTGACACTTTATTTTACTTTTTGTTGGAAAATGAAGAGAACTTGATAGATTAAAAACTTGACAAAAACATTGTAGGAATAATACTTGTAGCTTTAAATGCTGTAGTTAAGTGTTATGCATTGTTCTTCCTTTTTTTTTTTTTTTTTTTTTTGGG
>NW_028137032.1:0-1000 GCF_965140915.1 Aythya marila | reverse complement strand
GTGCCTCCCAGTCCCCCCCCATCCCCTCCCAGTCCCTTCCCAGTCCCTCCTAGTCCCCTCCCAGTTCGCTCCCAGTCCATCCCACTGGTTCCCAGTCCCCTCCCATCCCCTCCCACTGCTCCCCAGTCCCTCCCAGTCCCCTCCCAGTTGCTCCCAATCCCCTCCCAGTCCCTCCTAGTCCGCCCCCATCCCCTCCCAGTCACTCCCAGTCCCTCCCAATCCATCCCACTGGTTCCCAGTCCCCTCCCAGTTGTTCCCAGTAGCTTCCAGTCCCCTCCCAGTTGCTCCCAGTCCATCCCACTGGTTCCCAGTCCCTCCCAGTTGCTCCCAGTCCCCCCCCCAATCCCTTCCCAGTCCCTCCCAGTCCACCTCCATCCCCTCCCAATCCCTCCCAGTCCCCTCCCAGTCGCTCCCAGTCCATCCCACTGGTTCCCAGTCCCCCCCAATCCCTCCCAGTCCCCTCCCAGTGCCTCCCAGTCCACCTCCATCCCCTCCCAATTCCCTCCCAGTGGCTCCCAGTCCCCCCAATCCCCCCCAATCCCTCCCAGTCCCCTCCCAGTTGCTCCCAGTCACCCCCCAGTCCCCCACCAATCCCTCCTAGTCCCTCCCAGTCGCTCCAGTGGCTCCCAGTCCCCTCCCAGTTGCTCCCAGTCCCTCCCAGTCCCCCCCCAACCCCTCCCAGTCCCCCCCCAACCCCTCCCAGCTCCCCCCAACCCCTCCCAATCCCCTCCCAGCCCCCCCCCACACCCCCCCATCCCCTCCCAGTCCCTCCAGTCCCTCCCAGTCCCACCTGTAGACCCCCACCACCACGGCGTGGTCGCGCTCGTAGGGCTCCAGCGTCAGCTGCTCCTGGGGCCGCAGCTTCTCCTGCTGCAGCTTCTTCACCTCCGAGGCGAACACGGCCTCGGGCGCCGCCGTCGAGTCGATGCAGTTGGCCTGGGGGGCCCGAAATTTAAGGGGGGGGTCCCCAAAAAATTTTGGGGGGGGTCAAGACCCCGCC
>NW_028137033.1:0-52500 GCF_965140915.1 Aythya marila | reverse complement strand
GGGTAAGGTTTCAGGTAAGGTTTAGGGTTAGGATTAGGTTAAGGTTAAGTGTTAGGGTAAGCGTAAGTTGTATGGATAAGGATAAGTGTAAGGGATAGGGTAAGGGTGTTAGGGTAAGGGTAAGGTTAATGGTAACCGTAAGTGTAAGGGTAAGGGTTAGGGTAAGGGTAAGGGTAAGAGTAAGGGTAAGGGGAAGGGGAAGTCTAAGGGTACGGGTCAGGGTAAAAGTTAGAGTAACGGTTAGGGTTAGGGTTCGGTAAGGATAAGTGTTAGGGTAATGGTTACGGTTAATTTTAGGGTTATGGTGAGGGAAACGTAAGGGTATGTATTAGTTTAAGGGTAAGGTTAAAGTTAAGATTAAGTGTAAGGTTTAGGTTAAGGGTTAGGATTAGAGTTAGGGTTAGGGTGAGGGTTAGGGTTAATGTAAGGGTCAGGGTAAGGGTTGGGGTAAGGTTTAGGTTAAGGGTAAAAGTATGTATAATGGTAAGGGTAAGGGTGAGGGTTAGGGTAATGGTTAGATTTAGGTAAGGGTGAGGGTTAGGGTAAGGTTTAGAATTAGGCAAAGGGTAAGTGTAGCAGAAAGGGTAAGGTTTAGGATAAGGGTAAGTGTTAGGATTAGGGTAAGGTTTAGGGTTAGCTTAATAGCAAGGTTAAGGGTAATTGTATGAGTAATTGCTAGGGTAAGTGCAAGCGTAAGTGTACATGTAAGAGTTGTTGTATGCCTTATGATAAGGGTTAGGTTAAGGTTAAGGTTTATGTTAAGTGTAAGTGTAAGGGTAATGGAGACAGTAAAGGTAAGGGTAGGAGGAACAGTAAGGTTAAGGCTACAAGTACGTGTTAGGGTATGGGTTATGGTAAGGGTAAGGGTTAGAGTAAGGGTTAGAGTTACGGTTAGGGTTAGGGTAAGGGTACGTGTTAGGGTAATGGTTAGGGTTAATTTTAGGGTTAGGGTGAGGGAAACGTAAGGATAAGTGTTAGGGTAAGGGTTAAGGGTAAGGTTAAGGTTAAGAGTAAGTGTAAGTTTTAGGGTAAGGGTTAGGGTTAACGTAAGGGTCAGGGTAAGGGCTGGGGTCAGGTTTAGGTTTAGGGTTAGGTTAAGGGTAAGGATTAGGGTAAGGGTAAGGTTATGGATAAGGATACGTGTAAGTGTTAGGGTAAGGGTAATGTAAAAGGTAACAGTAAGTGTAAGGAGAAGGGTTAGGGTAAGGGTAAGGGTATTGGTAATGATAAGGGTGAGGGTTACAGTAAGTGTAAGCGTAAGAGTACAGGTAAGAGTTGTTGTATGGCTTATGGTAAGGGTAAGGTCAAGGGTAAGGTTTATGTTAAGGGTAAGCATAAGGGTAACAGATTGAGTAAGGGTAAGGGTAAGGTTAAGGGTAACGGTAAGGTTAAGGGTACAAATATGTGTTAGGGTATGGGTTATGGTATGGGTAAGAATTAGGGTAAGTATAAGGGTAAGGGTAAGTGTAAGGGTACGGGTCAGGGTAAGGGTTAGAGTAAGGGTTAGGGTTAGGGTTAGGGTAAGGTTAAGTGTTAGGGTAATGGTTAGGGTTAGTTTTAGGGTTAAAGTCAGGAAAACGTATGCGTAAGTATTAGGTGAATGTTAAGGGTAAGGTTAAGGTTAAGAGTAAGTGTAAGGTTTAGGGTAAGGGTTAGGGTTAATGTAAGGGTCAGGGTAAGGGTTGGGGTAAGGTTTAGGGTAAGGGTTAGGTTAAGGATAAGTGTTAGGGTAAGGGTAAGGTTAATGGTAACCGTAAGTGTAAAGGTAAGGGTTAGGCTAAGGGTAAGTGTAAGGTTTAGATTTAGGCTAAGGGTAAGTGTAGCAGAAAGGGTAAGGTTTACGGTAAGGTAAGTGTTAGGATAAGGGTAAGATTTAGGGTTAGGTGAAGGGTAAGGAATAGGGTAAGGATAAGTGTAAGGGTAAGGGTAAGGGTAAGGGTAAGGGTAAGGGTAAGGGTAAGGGTAAGGGTAAGGGTAGGGGTAAGGGTAAGGGTAAGGGTAAGGGTAAGGGTAAGGGTAAGGGTAAGGGTAAGGGTAAGGGTAAGGGTAAGGGTAAGGGTAAGGGTAACGGTAACGGTAAGGGTAACGGTAAGGGTAACGGTAAGGGTAAGGGTAACGGTAACAGTAAGGGTAAGGATTACGGTAAGGGTAAGTGCACGGGTAGAAGTATGTGTTAGAGTATGGGTTATGGTAAGGGTAAGGGTTAGAGTAAGGGTTAGGGTAAGGGTAAGGTTAATGGTAAATGTAAGTGTAAGGGTAAGGGTTAGGGTAAGGGTAAGGGTAAGGGTAAGGGTAAGAGTAAGGGTAAGGGGAAGGGGAAGTCTAAGGGTACGGGTCAGGGAAAAAGTTAGAGTAACGGTTAGGGTTAGGGTTAGGGTTAGGTAAGGATAAGTGTTAGGGTAATGGTTACGGTTAATTTTAGGGTTATGGTGAGGGAAACATAAGGGTATGTATTAGTTTAAGGGTAAGGTTAAAGTTAAGATTAAGTGTAAGGTTTAGGTTAAGGGTTAGGATTAGAGTTAGATTTAGGTAAGGGTGAGGGTTAGGGTAAGGTTTAGAATTAGGCAAAGGGTAAGTGTAGCAGAAAGGGTAAGGTTTAGGATAAGGGTAAGTGTTAGGATAAGGGTAAGGTTTAGGGTTAGCTTAATAGTAAGGTTAAGGGTAATTGTACGAGTAATTGCTAGGGTAAGTGCAAGCGTAAGTGTACATGTAAGAGTTTTTGTATGGCTTATGATAAGGGTTAGGTTAAGGTTAATGTTTATGTTAAGTGTAAGTGTAAGGGTAACGGAGACAGTAAAGGTAAGGGTAAGGGGAACGGTAAGGTTAAGGCTACAAGTACGTGTTAGGGTATGGGTTATGGTAAGGGTAAGGGTAAGGGTTAGGGTAAGGGTAAGTGTAAGGGTACGGGTCAGGGTAAGGATTAGAGTAAGGGTTAGAGTTACGGTTAGGGTTAGGGTTAGGGTAAGGGTAAGTGTTAGGGTAATGGTTAGGGTTAATTTTAGGGTTAGGGTGAGGGAAAGGTAAGGGTAAGTGTTAGGGTAATGGTTAAGGGTAAGGTTAAGGTTAAGAGTAAGTGTAAGGTTTAGGGTAAGGGTTAGGGTTAATGTAAGGGTCAGGGTAAGGGCTGGGGTAAGGTTTAGGTTAAGGGTAAAAGTAAGTATAATGGTAAGGGTGAGGGTGAGGGTAATGGTTAGGTTTAGGTAAGGGTGAGGGTTAGGGTAAGGTTTAGAATTAGGCAAAGGGTAAGTGTAGCAGAAAGGGTAAGGTTTAGGATAAGGGTAAGTGTTAGGATAAGTGTAAGGTTTAGGATTAGCTTAATAGTAAGGCTAAGGGTAATTGTACGAGTAATTGCAAGGGTAAGTGCAAGCATAAGTGTACATGTAAGTGTTGTTGTATGGCTTATGGTAAGGGTAAGGTCAAGGGTAAGGTTTATGTTAAGGGTAAGCGTAAGGGTAACGGATAGAGTAAGGGTAAGTGTAAGGGTAAGGGTAAGGTTAAGAGTAACGGTAAGGTTAAGGGTACAAATATGTGTTAGTGTATGGGTTATGGTATGGGTAAGAATTAGGGTAAGTATAAGGGTAAGGGTTAGAGTAAGGGTTAGGGTTAGGATTAGGGTAAGGTTAAGTGTTAGGGTAATGGTTAGGGTAAGGTTAAGTGTTAGGGTAATGGTTAGGGTTAGTTTTAGGGTTAAAGTTTGGAAAACGTATGCTAAGTATTAGGTGAATGTTAAGGGTAAGGTTAAGGTTAAGAGTAAGTGTAAGGTTTAGGGTAAGGGTTAGGGTTAATGTAAGGGTCAGGGTAAGGGTTGGGGTAAGGTTTAGGGTAAGGGTTACATTAAGGATAAGTGTTAGGGTAAGGGTAAGGTTAATGGTAACCGTAAGTGTAAAGGTAAGGGTTAGGCTAAGGGTAAGTGTAAGGTTTAGATTTAGGCTAAGGGTAAGTGTAGCAGAAAGGGTAAGGTTTACGGTAAGGTAAGTGTTAGGATAAGGGTAAGATTTAGGGTTAGGTGAAGGGTAAGGAATAGGGTAAGGGTAAGGGTAAGGGTAAGGGTAAGGGTAAGGGTAAGGGTAAGGGTAAGGGTAAGGGTAAGGGTAAGGGTAAGGGTAAGGGTAAGGGTAACGGTAACGGTAAGGGTAACGGTAAGGGTAACGGTAAGGGTAAGGGTAACGGTAACAGTAAGGGTAAGGATTACGGTAAGGGTAAGTGCACGGGTAGAAGTATGTGTTAGAGTATGGGTTATGGTAAGGGTAAGGGTTAGAGTAAGGGTTAGGGTAAGGGTAAGGTTAATGGTAAACGTAAGTGTAAGGGTAAGGGTTAGGGTAAGAGTAAGGGTAAGAGTAAGGGTAAGGGGAAGGGGAAGTCTAAGGGTACGGGTCAGGGTAAAAGTTAGAGTAACGGTTAGGGTTAGGGTCAGGGTTAGGTAAGGATAAGTGTTAGGGTAATGGTTACGGTTAATTTTAGGGTTATGGTGAGGGAAACGTAAGGGTATGTATTAGTTTAAGGGTAAGGTTAAAGTTAAGATTAAGTGTAAGGTTTAGGTTAAGGGTTAGGATTAGAGTAAGGGTTAGGGTTAGGGTTAGTGTTAGGGTAAGGGTTAGGGTTAATGTAAGGGTCAGGGTAAGGGTTGGGGTAAGGTTTAGGTTAAGGGTAAAAGTATGTATAATGGTAAGGGTAAGGGTGAGGGTTAGGGTAATGGTTAGATTTAGGTAAGGGTGAGGGTTAGGGTAAGGTTTAGAATTAGGCAAAGGTAAGTGTAGCAGAAAGGGTAAGGTTTAGGATAAGGGTAAGTGTTAGGATTAGGGTAAGGTTTAGGGTTAGCTTAATAGTAAGGTTAAGGGTAATTGTACGAGTAATTGCTAGGGTAAGTGCAAGCGTAAGTGTACATGTAAGAGTTGTTGTATGGCTTATGATAAGGGTTAGGTTAAGGTTAATGTTTATGTTAAGTGTAAGTGTAAGGGTAACGGAGACAGTAAAGGTAAGGGTAGGAGGAACAGTAAGGTTAAGGCTACAAGTACGTGTTAGGGTATGGGTTATGGTAAGGGTACGGGTTAGGGTAAGGGTAAGTGTAAGGGTACGGGTCAGGGTAAGGGTTAGAGTAAGGGTTAGGGTTAGGGTTAGGGTAAGGTTAAGTGTTAGGGTAATGGTTAGGGTTAGTTCTAGGGTTAAAGTTTGGAAAACGTATGCGTAAGTATTAGGTGAATGTTAAGGGTAAGGTTAAGGTTAAGAGTAAGTGTAAGGTTTAGGGTAAGGGTTAGGGTTAATGTCAATGGTCAGGGTAAGGGTTGGGGTAAGGTTTAGGGTAAGGGTTACATTAAGGATAAGTGTTAGGGTAAGGGTAAGGTTAATGGTAACCATAAGTGTAAAGGTAAGGGTTAGGGTAAGGGTAAGAATAAGGATACGGGTCAGGGTAAGGGTTAGAGTAAGGGTTAGAGTTACGGTTAGGGTTAGGGTAAGGGTAAGTGTTAGGGTAATGGTTAAGGGTAAGGGTAAGGTTAAGAGTAAGTGTAAGTTTTAGGGTAAGGATTAGGGTTAATGTAAGGGTCAGGGTAAGGGCTGGGGTAAGGTTTAGGGTTAGGGTTAGGTTAAGGGTAAGGATTAGGGTAAGGGTAAGGGTATGGATAAGGATATCTGTAATTGTTAGGGTAAAGGTAATGTTAAAGGTAACAGTAAGTGTAAAGAGAAGGGTTAGGGTAAGGGTAAGAGTAAGGGTATTGGTAATGATAAGGGTGAGGGTTACAGTAGGGGTAAGTGTAAGGTTTAGATTTAGGCTAAGGGTAAGTGTAGCAGAAAGGGTAAGCTTTACATTAAGGTTTAACGTTTAGTTTTAGGTTAAAGTTAAGGGTAAGGGTACGGGTCAGGGTAAGGGTTAGAGTAAGGGTTTGTGTAAGGGTAAGGGTAAGGGTTAGGATAAGTGTAAGGGTGCAAGCAAGGATTAGGGCAAGAGTAATTGTAAGGGTAATAGTAAGGGTTAGGGTAAGTGTAAGGGTATGGGAATGTGTTAGGATATGGTTTAGGGGAAGCGGAAGGGTAAGGGTTAGGTTAAGTGTAGGAGGAAGGGGAAGGAAAGGGGAAGGGTTGGAGTAAGGATTAGGGTAAGGGTAAGGTTATGGTTAAAGGAAAGAGTAAGGGTAAGGAAAAAGTAAAGGTAAGGATTTGGGTAATGGTAAGGGTGAGAAGGGTTAGGGTAAGGGTTACGGTAAGGGTTAGGTAACGCAGTGTACAACCTGGGACGTCACACGCAGAGCTGCCTCTGGCAAGGTGAGCGAGGAACAGATGTAGCAGTTGTTGTGTTGTAGGTCTCACTGTTCCTCTAAGCATCCCCTCTTTGTCTTTTAGAGGTGTTGTAGCTGTTTGAAGAGGGTAGATTGAAGCATCTGCCTCGGGGGCTGGTAAGCGGCAGAGGTAAGGGAGCAGATGAGAGTAACTTACCTAGTTGTGCTGTGTCTTTGGATGCTGCATCGGCCTATGCGTTTCTTTTTCTTTCACAGGTGTCTCGCACAGGCTCAAAGGAGCAAACTGCACTCTGAAGAGCTGTGTAAGAAGAGGGGCTGGTCATGAGCTGGGTTGGAGCAGAACGACCAAGTAGCACAAGGTGACTATGAAAGGTGTCCGTCTTGCTTTGCAGGTGCCGTGGCAGGCTCTCCACAGAAGTGGATAAGGATATGAGATAAGGCCAGAGAGCGACAAGGAGCGGCACGTGCAGGGATGGTTTTGAAGCGCTGCGGTGGCTTACTCTTCTGTTCATCAGGTGCCACAGGCAAGGTGGGTTGTAACATCAGTCGTTATATTTGCATGAAAGCAGTTCACTTGAATGCCACAGTGCATCTGAGTAGGGTGTTCTAGCAGAACAAGCTTGTCTGGCACAGCGGTGCCTGATGGCAGTGTGTTTCCTCAGGTGAAGAGGTGCCTGAAGCCCCATCCTATCTAGCCTGCACACAATTATCTGAGAATGAAAGCTGCTTTCCAGTAATTCAAAAAGCCAAGTTACGTCTCAGCCTTGAGCATCTCGGGCTTTTGGGCTTTTTTTTTTTTTACAGACACTGTAACATTTGGCACCAGCACTAATACTTTTTTTGGCATATGTTTAGCGTTTGGGGCCTGTGTCTGGGATTTGGGCCCTGTCTCGAACCACTGGGGCTTTGTCCTGGGTTTTGGAGCCTGCCTCTAGAGTTCAGGGCCTGTGATTAGGCTTTTGGGGTCTGTGTCTGGGGGCCGGTATCTGGGGGCAAGGGGGGAGCTGCTTGTAGACCCTTGGGGCCGGCATGGAGGGGGTTGGGAGCTGACTCTACACCTTTGGGGCCTGCTTCTGGGGGCGGGGGGGGGTTGAGACCAGCATCTGGGGGAGGGGTGGGAGCTCTTTGTATTCCTTTGGAGCCTGTGTCGGGGGGGGGGGGGGGAAGGGGAGGGTTGGTTGGGAGCTGCTTGTACACTGTTGGAGCCTGGGTTGAGGGAGGAGGTTTGGAGCTGCTTCTACACCTTTGGGCCTGGCATCGGGGGTAGGGGGTTGGGTGCTGGTTGTAGGGGCCTGTGTTTGGGGGGGGGGGCTTGGGACCTGCGTCTGGGGGAGGGGTGGGAGCTGCTTGTACACCTTTGGGGCCTGCATCTGTGGGGGGTCAGGGCCTGTGTCTAGCGGGCTGGGAACTGCTTGTACAATGTAGGAATCTGTTTCTGCAGGGTGGCTGGGAGCTGTTTGTACAACTTTGGGGCCAGCATCTGGGGGTGGCTGGGAGCTGCCTGTACACTGTAGGGGCCTGTGTTTGTGGGGGGCTTGGGGGCCTCCCTCGGGGGGGGGGGGGGGGAGGGTTGGGAGCTGCTTGTATAGGGTAGGGGGCCTGCCTGGTAGGGGTTGGGAGCTGCTTGTAGAATTTGGGTCCCTGTGTCTGGGGAGGGGGTTGGGGCCTGTGTCTCAGGGGTGTTGGGAACTGGTTGTACACCTTTGGGTCCTGTCTCTGGTGGGGAGCTACTTGTACACTTTTGGGGTCTTTATTTGAGGGGGGTTGGGAGTTGCTCATGCATTCTAGGTGCCTCCCTTTTGAAAAGGGTTGGGGCCTGCATCTGTGGGTGGTTGGGAGCTGCTTGTACACTATAGGGGCCATGGTCTTGGAGGGGGGTCTGGGCTGTTTATACACCTCTGTGGCCTGTGTTTGGGGGGGGGGGGGGGGGGCCTGTGCCTGGGGGAGTTGGGAGGTGCTTGTTCACTCTAGGAGCCTCCATTTGGGGGTCTTTGGGGCCTCCCTTTGAGGGGGAGGGAGTTGGGAGTTGGTTGTACACCTCCGCATCCCATGTCTTGGGGGGAGTGGGGGGAGTGGGACCGGTCTCTGAAGGGGCGGGTTGTGAGCTGCTTGTACACCTGTGTCGGGGGGAGGGTAGGGGGGTTGGCAGGGGTCGGGCCCGGGTCTTGGGCCAGTGTCTGGGTGGAGTCCAGTTCTTGGGAGGGGGAGGTGGGGTAGGAGCTGCTTGTGGGCAGTTGGGGTCTGCATCTGGGTGTGGTTGGTGCCTGCTTCTGTTGGCAGTTTGGGGTCTGCTTGTAGACATCTGCAGCCTGGGTTTGGGGGCTTTTCTGTAACGTTTGGGGTCTGCATTTTTGCTTTGGAATGCATCTTGAGCTTTTGAGGCCTAGCAGTAGCATTTGGGGCCTGCGTCTGGGGCTTTTCTGTAGTGTTTTGCTTGTGTATTTGTGATTTGGGGCCTGTATCCAGGGTTTTGCCTTTTTTGTAGTTTCCATCTTTGTGTGTGTGTGTTTCGTTGTTGGTTATCTGGGGTTAGGGGCAGTTTGGGGTTTTGATTAAGGTCAGTGTCATTAGCGTTAGGGGGTTGATAATAAGGGTTAGGGTTGTGGTTAGAGTTGTTAGGTTTAAGGGGAATAAGGACTTCAGGGTAAGGGGATCAAGGTTGTGGGAATAAAAATGTTGTTTTTGCGCAGTTACATCCTGTAGAGGGAAGGAAGGTGGTATTGAGATATGCTTGCAGTGATAAGACAGCTTAACAGTGTGAAATGAGTTCATCTGATTCGTGTCAATATGGAACAATGCTAGGGCCGCATGATATGATGAAAAGTCTGAGAAAACCAGAGTGGTTAATATATATAGTTCTTGTATCTTGCAAAGGAATGGTCCAGCAATTCGGGTCAATAGGGGATAAGAGAACAAAGGGGTTTCAGAATAACTGCTAACTATTACAACTGTTGCATGGGACACTATGCAAGTGTCTGCCATCCAGCCAAGATGGACAAAGGAGAAGGACAAGAGAAAAGCCTGGGAGGAAGACTACGAGCCTTCAGTACGAGCGGTCCCCAGAGGGACCACCGGAGACTGATAACGCCTGCACCAGTGGGAGGGTTTGGATTCTGGGAACTAATTAGAATAACCCTGCCTTTTGTAGAAGTAGTAATGAATATGTATTAGCCTAGCAGCATAAAAAACAGCCGCCTGATGTAACTTGTGTGCGTCTTGGTGGAGCAGAGACTCCTGGCGCACCCAGCGCTGCTTGCTTACCTCTATTCATTTAATAAATTGTAAATTTCAATTGCAATCCTATTTGGGACCCAGTCATTTATTACAAGTGGGCGCTCGTCCGGGAGAGCTTTGGTTCCTGATTTCTGGTTTGATCTAGGAGAGGCACCCCCACCATTTGGTGGCTGCTCTTTGAGTCAGGTCGGAACTAATGGCATCTTGAACCTGAATAAAGGTAAGCAAAGTTTCTGATTCTTTTTTTCAGCTCCCTTGCCAGCTGCAGCACTATATTTTGCCCATAATTGTGTGTGTGAAGATCCGAACAAAGATGACGGAGTCGTAAGCATTTAAAGCGTATACCGTTCGGTTGGGTGGGGTTCGGTTGCCTGTGTGTGTAAGAGTGTGACTGAGATGGAACTTAGTTCCGAAGCGATTGTGGAGGTTTTCTAACCGCGGTTCCAATCTCCCGCAAGGGACTTGGCCGGTGAAGGACCGAAGGGATTCCTATAGGATTTGTGGGTGTGTGGTAGGTCCTCGACCCCCCTGCAAGACACTCTTACTAAGGTAACCAAGGGCTGTGGGAATTGCCATAGTAAAATTCCTAGATGGGTCAGACAAAATCGAAGACCAGAGACCAGAAGAAAGGGAGCAAATTACCAGTCATACCACCAGAAAGTCCATTAGGAATAACGATTAGAAATTGGAATGATAGGGACCCCAGAAAAGGAAAAAGTAAATTAAAAATGGTCCAGTATTGTGTGACAGAATGGCCAAAGGAGCCTTTAAGACTACATGTCTTTTGGCCTGTTTTTGGATCCTTCGAAGACTGGATTTGCCAGGCCTTAAATATCCATGTTAATTCAAAGGAACCTTTTAGCCAGGAAGAAAGTGATTATGCAGGATTATGGATCAGGAGGACTTCACGTCCTTTTCCAGCCTCAATATTTACACTAAAAGCAGGTAAGAAATTTGAAGAACAAGAAGAACGGGAAAAAGAAAAAGAAGATAAACGTGAGCCGTTGGATAAGCTACCACCTCCATATCCTAACAATCCACCCCCGGCGGCTCCCCCTCCGGTGGCTGTGGTATCGCCACCAGTACCACCGTTGCCCCAGCTTCTACCACCAACAGCACCAGAATTAGACTGACCTCCGGCCGCATGCACGAGAAGTAGGACTGACGTATCTGAGAGAGCTTCTCTATATCCCTTAAGGGAGGTAACTGGTGTATAACTGGTGCGCGTCTTGGTGGAGCAGAGACTCCCAGCGTACCCAGCACTGTTTGCTTACCTCTATTCATTCAGTGAATTGTAAACTTTGATTGTAATCCTATTTGGGACTTTTATTTATTATAACAGACAACCTTGTAAAACGCAGACAACCAGAATCCTTACAGCAATTAGGTGGAAATCACGGCGTAAGAAACATTACCACCTCAAAGAGTAAAAACCTCAAAAGAAATGTGACTTGTAACAGGCCAGCAGCTGTGTATTTTCTGTGAAGCACCAGCTAGATTATGAACCTTGAATAGTTAAAGGGGAAACAGGGGAGGGTCCCGGTCCTCGGCAGAAAAAAAAATGTATAAACTGTGTATGGAATTAGTAGGCACCCTCCTGCTTGTGGGACACCCGCCATTGTAATCTCGAATAATAATGCTACTGTACTGAGATCCTCGACTCAGCCTATGCTATTTGCTACAGATTGATTCAGGGTTTTAAGGTTTCAGGGATTGGGCACTAGGGTTGGGTTTCAGGGTAAGGGGTTTCAGGGTTTATGTTTAGGATTTTAAGGTTTTTAGGGTTGGAGTTTTAACGGTTAGGGTTTTAAGGATTTGGGGGTTAGGGTTTTAAGGGTTTCAGGGTTAGCGTGTTAGGGTATTAGAGTTTTTTGGGTTGTAGTGTTGATATGTTTTTTAGGGTTAGAGTCTTAAGGTTTTATTTTTGGTCAGTTATTTACGGTTAGGGTTTTAAGATCTTTTTTTTTTTTTTTTTTTTTTTTTTTTTTTTTTTTTTTTCAGGTTAGGTTCTCCAGGTCCAGGGTTTTGAGTATCCTAATTTTGGGGGTTTGGATTTTGAGCATCTTAATTTTTGGGGTTAGGCTTTTGTGTGCCCTAATTTTTTGGGATCGGCTTTCAAGCATCCTAAGTAGTTGGGTTAGGGTTTTGAGCATCTTAATATTTTGGGTCTGGGTAATGAGCATCCTCAGTTTTCAGGATAGGGTTTTGAGCATCTTAATGTTTCCAGGATAGGGTTTGGAGCGTCCTAATGTTTTGGGTTGGGGCTTTGAGCGTCCTAATGTTTTTGGGTTAGGGTTTGGAGCGTCCTAAATTTTCAGGATAGGGTTCTGAGCATCTCAGTGTTTCCAGGATAGGGTTTTGAGCGTCCTAAGTTTTTGGGATAGGTCTTTGAGCTTCCTAATGTTTTCCGGATAGGGTTTGGAGCATCTTAGTGTTTTGGGTTTGGGTTTTGAGCGTCCGAATGTTTTTGGGTTAGGGCTTGGAGCATCCTAATATTTTTGGGTTAGGGCTTTGAGCGTCCTGTTTTTGGGATAGGGTTTGGAGCGTCCAAAGATTTTGGGTTTGGGTTTTGAGCTTCCAAAGTGTTATAAGTTGCCCCCTTAATTAATTTTCAGAGAGCATTGTATTAATCATAGAAAGGAATTTATTGAGTAAGCAAACATCAAGCAAAACAGCACTGGGCAGCCGGGGAGTCTCAGCTCCGCCAACGGCACGCACCTCACCCCCGCCAAGGTCCCTTTTTATATCTTGCTAATTCCGGGATTACGCAGCACATCCTGGTATATTCTGCGACTGCGCGCACTGTTGCGCGCAAAAGAATTTTTAAGAATTTAAATCTCTTTAAAAAGAAAATTAAGCAAAAGAATTTTCATAGTGTCTAGGCAAGCATTATGCAGCTCCTTACTTCAGCAGGGAGCTTTCGCAACTCCCGCTCCTCAAACAGAACTCCTTGTTTTTATAATACAAAAGACAATGAACAAACATTTATGGTGTATTACCCTAAGTTTTTGGGTTAGGGTTTTTTGCGTCTTAATGTTTTGGGGTTAGGGTTTGGAGCGCCCTAAGTTTTCGGGCTAGGGCTTTGAGCATTCCTAACGTTTTGGGTTGGGTTTGGGTTTTGAGCATCCTAAGATTTTGGGTTGGGGGTTTTAGGCATAGGTCTTCAGGGGTTTAGTGTGGTAAATAGTTTGGGTTAGGTCTGTAGGGGTTTCGAGGTTTTTTGGATGTTAGGGCTTGAGGCTTTTTTTGTAAGGGCGGTGAGGGTTCCAGTGAGTGCTGGTAAATGCAGTTCTGGAGCACTCGGCCTGTGATTGGCCATGCTGGCTGTGCGGGGAATGCTGGTAGGTGTAGTTTTCCGGCACTGGGAGGCCATGTTGCGTACCCAGAGTATACCGGGAAATGTAGTTTTCGGATTCGGGACTTCCGGGAGGCCATGTTGAATGCCCAGAGCATACCGGGAGATGTAGTTCTCGGGAACTAGGGTTAGGGGCTAGGGCTGGGGCTAGAGTTAGGGTTTCGGGTGAGGGTTGGGGTTGGGGGTTATTGTTAGGCTTAGAGGGTTAGGGTTAGGCTTAGAGGGTTAGGGTTAGGGATAGGTTAGGGGTAGGTTTAGAGGGTTAGCGTGAGGGTTAGGGGTTGGGGTTGTGGTTAGGGTTAGAGTAAGGGTTAGAGTGAGAGTATTAGGGTTAGGGTTTGGGTTCAGATTAGGGTACGGGTAAGGGTTAGGGCAAGGGTAAGTGTTAGGGTAAGGCTAAGGGTAAGGGTTAGGGTAAGGCTGAGGGTGAGGATAAGGTTTAGGTTTAGGCAAAGGGTTAGGTTTATGGTAAGGGTTAGGGTAAGGGTTAGGGTTAGGGTTAAGAGTTAGGGTAAAGGATAGAGTAATGGTAAGGATAAGGGTAGGGTAAGGATTAGGGTAAGCGTTAGGGTTAGGGTTAGAGGGTTAGGGTTAGGGTTAAGGTTAGGGTTAGGGTTAGGGTTAGGGTTAGTGTTAGGGTTAGGGGTTAGGGTTAGGGTTAGGGTCTTAGGGTTAGGGTTAGGGTTAGGGTTAGGATTAGGGATACGGTTAGGGTTAGGGTTAGGGTTAGAATTCTGTTAGGGTTAGGGTTAGGGTTAGGGTCTTAGGTTTAGAGTTAGGGTTAGGGTTAGGGTTAGGGATACCGTTAGGGTTAGGGTTAGGGTTCGAATTCTGTTAGGGTTAGGGTTAGGGTTAGGGTTAGGGTTAGGGTTAGGGTTAGAGGGTTAGGGTTGTTAGGGTTAGGGTTAGGGTTAGGGTAAGGGTTAGGTTTAGGGTTAGGGTTAGGGTTAGGGGTAGTGTTAGGGTTAGGGTTAGGGTTAGGGTTGTTAGGGTTAGGGTTAGGGTCTTAGGGTTAGGGTTAGGGTTAGGGTTAGGGTTAGGATTAGGGATACAGTTAGGGTTAGGGTTAGAATTCTGTTAGGGTTAGGGTTAGGGTTAGGGTCTTAGGGTTAGAGTTAGGGTTAGGGTTAGGGTTAGGGTTAGGGTTAGGGTTAGGGTTAGGGTTAAGGTTACGGTTAGGGTTAGGGTTAGGTTTAGGGTTAGGGTTAGGGTTAGGTTAGGTTTAGGTTTAGTTTTAGGGTTTCGGTTAGGGTTAGGGTTCTGTTAGGATTAGGGTTAGGGTTAAGGTTAGGATTAGGGATACGGTTAGGGTTAGGGTTAGGGTTAGAATTCTGTTAGGGTTAGGGTTAGGGTTAGGGTTAGGGTCTTAGGGTTAGAGTTAGGGTTAGGGTTAGGGTTAGGGATACCGTTAGGGTTAGGGTTCGGATTCGAATTCTTTTAGGGTTAGGGTTAGGGTTAGGGTTAGGGCTAGGGTTAGGGGTTAGGGTTAGGGTTAGGGTTAGGGTTAGGGTTAGAGGGTTAGGGTTGTTAGGGTTAGGATTAGTGTTAGGGTTAGGGTTAGGGTTAGGGTTAGGGTTTTGTTAGGGTTAGGGTTTTGTTAGGGTTAGATTAGGGTTAGGGTTAGGGTTAGGGTTAGGGTTAGGGTTAGGGTTAGGGTTAGGGTTAGGGTTAGGGTTAGAGGGTTAGGGTTGTTAGGGTTAGGGTTAGGGTTAGGGTAAGGGTTAGGTTTAGGGTTAGGGTTAGGGTTAGGGGTAGTGTTAGGGTTAGGGTTAGGGTTAGGGTTGTTAGGGTTAGGGTTAGGGTCTTAGGGTTAGGGTTAGGGTTAGGGTTAGGGTTAGGATTAGGGATACAGTTAGGGTTAGGGTTAGAATTCTGTTAGGGTTAGGGTTAGGGTTAGGGTCTTAGGGTTAGAGTTAGGGTTAGGGTTAGGGTTAGGGTTAGGGTTAGGGTTAGGGTTAGGGTTAAGGTTACGGTTAGGGTTAGGGTTAGGTTTAGGGTTAGGGTTAGGGTTAGGTTAGGTTTAGGTTTAGTTTTAGGGTTTCGGTTAGGGTTAGGGTTCTGTTAGGATTAGGGTTAGGGTTAAGGTTAGGATTAGGGATACGGTTAGGGTTAGGGTTAGGGTTAGAATTCTGTTAGGGTTAGGGTTAGGGTTAGGGTTAGGGTCTTAGGGTTAGAGTTAGGGTTAGGGTTAGGGTTAGGGATACCGTTAGGGTTAGGGTTCGGATTCGAATTCTTTTAGGGTTAGGGTTAGGGTTAGGGTTAGGGCTAGGGTTAGGGGTTAGGGTTAGGGTTAGGGTTAGGGTTAGGGTTAGAGGGTTAGGGTTGTTAGGGTTAGGATTAGTGTTAGGGTTAGGGTTAGGGTTAGGGTTAGGGTTTTGTTAGGGTTAGGGTTTTGTTAGGGTTAGATTAGGGTTAGGGTTAGGGTTAGGGTTAGGGTTAGGGTTAGGGTTAGGGTTAGGGTTAGGGTTAGGGTTAGGGTTAGGGTTAGGAATAGGGTTAGGGTTAGGGTTAGGGTTAGGGTTACGTTAGGGTTAGGTTTACGGTAAGGGTTAGGGTTAGGTTTAGCTTTAGTGTTCGGTTCGAGTTAGGGTTAGGGTTAGGATTAGGGTTTGAGCGTTAGGTTTAGATCCGCGGGCAGCCGTTAGGGTTAGGGTTAGGTTTAGGGTTGGGTTAGTGTTAGGGTTAGTTTAGGGTTAGGTTTAGTTTCTGACTACAGTAACTTGATCATCCAATAAAAATCATCCTTATTGTCTTTAGCAAAGCAATGGCTTCTATATCATAAATTAATTGTACATGCCCTTGGAAAAAGCCAAGGCAATACCTCCCTTGCTTGGAGCTGTATCCAAATGCAGTAATGTATACAATCTTTAGCAGCAGCTATTATTAGAGACAGGGAGAAGGAGGAACTTTGCTCACTGAAATTCGAAAATTTATTTGGGATAATGCTTCAGAATTTGAAAAAGATTTTCAAGCATGGTGGCAATTAGTCAACTTTACCTTTTATGCAGAAAATGATCAAATTGTGTCCTTTATACTTACTATAAGTAATGCCACCGTATACAATGTATAGCCAATCATTGCATTAGGACTCAATCATAATGGAACTATACTTTATACTAAAGGGCATAAAGTATGGGCCCATCAAAAGGGAGGAAAGTGGCAAACAATTGATGTAAATGCATGCATTGTGCGTGAACAAAAAAGTTCCATCTGTGAAAGTAACACACTGGAATCCCAAGACATTTGTCTTGACACTGAGCAAAATATTTGCCACGTTGAGATACATCCTAATGAAACCCTTGATACTGTACTTGTATATATTGGGAAAGGTTGTGTTTGCATGAGAAGTCATTGTGATTCTATAGTCGTAGATAATGCTGTGGTAGATACCAGTAATCACTTTAATGTTTGTGTTTGCAATTTTATCAAAATCTCAACCATATCACACTATCAGGTAGACCTGCGCAACAGGTATAAGGCCCTGGAGGCCGAAAGGCAATCGATGGATGGAAAAGGCTATAATCCCTCTCCACCAGAGATATTGGCAGGGTTGGAAAAGCCAACCCCCCCGTATAGTGACCACAGGCAGCAGGAAGAAAAGGTGAGTTTTAGTTGTGGGTGATTTATCAATCAGCGGAACAGAGGGTCCAATATGTAGAAGGGACCCTCCTCTAAGGGAAATCTGCTGCCTTCCTAGGGCCTGGGTTAGGACATCACAAGGAGGCTTCCCAGCTTGGTTCAACCGTCAGACTATTACCGATTGCTCGTCCTATATCTGGGAGGAGAAGGAGTGGCAACGCATAGCCTGTGAGCAATCAAAAGGGACTTCAAGGATTTGTCAATTTGTCAAAACTCAACGAAACGCAACGGAAACCACAAAACACGTCAAGAACACCCCAAAAGTGAACCGAATCAGAAGAAAAAATGTGATTTAACAACACAAAAAACCCTTAAACCTACCTGATGTTCTCCTAAATGTACAATCCACTCCCAATCACCAGAAAACCCAATGGAAACCCAAAAAAAAACAAACGGAGACCTCAAAACACGTCAAAAACACCCCAAAAAAGAATGGGATAACCCCCCAAAACGAAAGAAAACCCCCAAAAAATAGATCCACCCCAAAAACAGCCTAAACCTACCTGAAGTTCTCCAAAACCAACAATTTACACTTTTCCACCACCATGACAACAGAAAACCCAACGAAACCCAACAGAGACCCCAAAACATGTCAAAAACACCCCAAAAAAGAACGGGATCACCCCCAAAACTGGAAGAAAATTCCCCCCCCAAAAATTTACAATTTTCACCATGATGACCAACATAAACCAAACGAAAACCCAAAAGGAGACACCAAAACACGTCAAAAACACCCCAAAAAAGAAAGGGATCACCCATAAACTGGAAGAAAATCCCCCAAAAGCACAGATCCAATCCCAAAACCAGCCTAAACCTAGCTGATCTTCTCCAAATCCCAAAGTCCACTCCCAACCACCATAAAACCCATTAGGAACTCAACAAAACGCAACAGAAACCCCAAAACACCTCAAAAACACCCCAAAAGCAAACCGGATCAGAAGAAAATACGTGATTTAACCCCAAGAAAACCCTTAAACCTACCTGATCTTCTCCAAATCCCAAAATCCACTCCCACCCACCATAAAACCCATTAGGAACTCAACAAAACGCAACGGAAACCCCAAAACACGTCAAAAACACCCCAAAAAAGAACTGGATCAGAAGAAAAAAAAACCAAAACTATGCATTTCCCTCCCAAATCACCCTAAACTCACCTGATCTTCTTCAAAACCCACAATCCACTCCCATTTAGCTTAACGACCAACGAGAACCCAACAAAACCCAACGGAGACCCCAAAAACGTCAAAAACATCCCAAAAAAGAACTGGTTCAACCCCAACAACGAAAGAAAACCCCAAAAGCCATAGATCCACACCAAAAATCCCCCTAAACCAACCTGAAGTTCTCCAAAACCCACAATTTACAATTTTCCACATTGATGACCATGGAAAACCCAACGAAACCCAACGGAGACCCCAAAAGAAGTCAAAAACACCCAAAACAAAAACGGGATAAACCCTAAAAACGAAAGAAAACCCCAAAAGCCATAGATCCACACCAAAAGTCCCCCTAAACCTACCTGATGTTCTCCAAAACCCACAATTTACAATTTTTCACCAGGATGACCAACATGAACCAAACGAAAACCCAAAACGAGACACCAAAACACGTCAAAAACACCCCCAAAAATAAAGGGATCACCCATAAACTGGAAGAAAATCCCCAAAAAGCACGGATCCAATCCCAAAACCACCCTAAACCTACCTGATGTTCTCCAAAACCCACAATTTACCATTTTCCACCACGATGACCAACGAGTACACAACAAAACCCAACGGAGACCCCCAAACACCTCAAAAATTTCCCAAAAAAGAACGGGACCACCCCAAGAAACAAAAGAAAACACCAAAAAACATGACTCTGCCCCAAAAGTCCCCCTAAACCTACCTGATGTTCTCCAAAACCCACAATTTACCCTTTTTCACCATGATGACCAAAAAGAACCCAACTAAAACCCAACGGAGACCCCAAAACACGTCATAAACACCCCAAAAAAGAACAGGATCACCCCAAAAAAAACAGAAGAAAAGACCAAATACCATGAATCCACCCCAAAATTCCCCTAAACCTACCTGAAGTTCTCCAAAACCCACAATTTACAATTTTCCACCACCATGACCACGGAAAACCCAAGGAATACCAACGGAGACCCCAAAACACGTCAAAAACACCCCAAAAAAGAACGGGATCACCCCCAAAAACGAAAGAAAATCCCCCAAAACCATAGATCCAATCCCAAAACCAACCTAAACCTACCTGATGTTCTCCAAAACCAACAATTTACCCTTTTCCACCATGATGACCACGGAAAACGCAACGAAACCCAATGGAGACCCCAAAACACGTCAAAAACACCCCCAAAATGAATTGGATCACCCCCCCCCCCAAAAAAAAAAAAAAAAAAAAACAGAAGAAAACCCCATATATCATGAATCCACCCCAAAAGTCCCCCTAAACCTACCTGATGTTCTCCAAAACCCACAATTTACACTTTTCCACCATGATGACCACGGAAAACCCAACGAAACCCAACGGAAACCCCAAAACACGTCAAAAACACCCCAAACAAGAACAGGATCACCCCCAAAACCAAAGAAAACCCCAAGAAGCACGGATCCAATCCCAAAACCACTCTAAACGTACCTGATGTTCTCCAAATCCAAATGTCCACTCCCAACCACCATAAAACCCATTAGGAACTCAACGAAACCCAACGGAAACCCCAAAACACGTCAAAAACACCCCAAAAAAGAACTGGATCAGAAGAAAAAACACCAAAAACTATGAATTTCCCCGCAAAACCACCCTAAACTCACCTGATCTTCTTCAAAACCCACAATCCATTCCCATTTACCTTAACAACCAACGAGAATCCAACTAAAACCCAACGGAGACCCCAAAACAAGTCAAAAACACCCCAAACAAGAACGGGATAACCCCTAAAAAAGAAAGAAAACCCCAAAAACCATAGATCCACCCCAAAAACACACTAAACCTACCTGATGTTCTCCAAATCCCAAAGGCCACTCCCAACAAACTTAAAACACATTAGGAAATCAACAAAACGCAACGGAAACCCCAAAACAAGTCAAAAACACCACAGAAAAAAGCGGGATCACCCCCAAAACCGAAAGAAAACCCTAAAAGCCGTTGATCCACCCCAAAAGTCCCCCTAAACCTACCTGATGTTCTCCAATACCCACAATTTACACGTTTTCACCATGATGAACAACAAGAACCCAACAAAAACCAACGGAAACCCCAAAACACGTCAAAAACACCCCAAAAAAGAACTGAATCAGAAGAAAAAACACCAAAAACTATGAATTTCCCCGCAAAACCACCCTAAACTCACCTGATCTTCTTCAAAACCCACAATCCACTCCCATTTACCTTAATGACCAACGAGAATCCAACTAAAACCCAACGGAGACCCCAAAACAAGTCAAAAACACCCCAAACAAGAACGGAATCACCCCCAAAACTGGAAGAAAATCCCCAAAAAACATAGATCCACCCCAAAACGACACTAAACCTACCTGATGTTCTCCAAAACACGCAAGTTAAACTTTTCCAACATGATGAAAAACAAGAACCCAACAAAACCCAACGGAGACCCCAAAACATGTCAAAAACACCCCAAAAAAGAACGGGATCACCCCCAAAACTGGAAGAAAATTCCCCCCCCCAAAATTTACAATTTTCACCATGATGACCAACATGAACCAAACGAAAACCCAAAAGGAGACACCAAAACACGTCAAAAACACCCCAAAAAAGAAAGGGATCACCCATAAACTGGAAGAAAATCCCCAAAAAGCACAGATCCAATCCCAAAACCAGCCTAAACCTACCTGATGTTCTCCAAAACCCACAAATTTACGCTTTTCCACCATGATGACCATGGAAAACCCAACGAAACCCAATGGAGACAAAAAACATGTCAAAAAAAAAAAAAAAAAAAAAAAAAAAAGAACAGGATCTCCCCAAAAAACAGAAGAAAAACCCAAATGCCATAGATCCACCCCAAAAGTCCCCCTAAGCCTACCTGATGTTCTCCAAAACCCACAATTTACCCTTTTTCACAATGATGACCAACGAGAACCCAACAAAACCCAACAGAGACCCCAAAACACGTCAAAAACACCCCAAAAAAGAACAGGATCACCCCAAAAAAACAGAAGAAAACCCCAAATACCATGAATCCACCCCAAAAGTCCCCCTAAACCTACCTGAAGTTCTCCAAAACCCACAATTTACCCTTTTCCACCAAGATGCCAACAGAAAACCCAACAAAACCCGACAGAGACATCAAAACATGTCAAAAACACCCCAAAAAAGAACGGGATAACCCCCAAAACTGGAAGAAAATCCCCAAAAAGCATGGATCCAATCCCAAAACCAGCCTAAACCTAGCTGATCTTCTCCAAATCCCAAAGTCCACTCCCAACCACCATAAAACCCATTAGGAACTCAACAAAACGCAACAGAAACCCCAAAACACCTCAAAAACACCCCAAAAGCAAACCGGATCAGAAGAAAATACGTGATTTAACCCCAAGAAAACCCTTAAACCTACCTGATCTTCTCCAAATCCCAAAATCCACTCCCACCCACCATAAAACCCATTAGGAACTCAACAAAACGCAACGGAAACCCCAAAACACGTCAAAAACACCCCAAAAAAGAACTGGTTCAACCCCAACAACGAAAGAAAACCCCAAAAGCCATAGATCCACACCAAAAATCCCCCTAAACCAACATGAAGTTCTCCAAAACCCACAATTTACACTTTTCCACATTGATGACCATGGAAAACCCAACGAAACCCAACGGAGACCACAAAACACGTCAAAAAAAAAAAAAAAAAAAAAAAAAAAAAAAGGGATCACCCCCAAAATTGGAAGAAAATCCTTCAAAATCATAGATCCACCCCAAAACCACCCTAAACCTACCTGATGATCTCCAAAACCCACAATTTACAATTTTCCAACATGATGACCATGGAAAACCCAACGAAAGCCAACGGAGACCCCAAAAGAAGTCAAAAACACCCAAAACAAAAACGGGATAAACCCTAAAAACGAAAGAAAACCCCAAAAGCCATAGATCCGCACCAAAAGTCCCCCTAAACCTACCTGATGTTCTCCAAAACCCACAATTTACCATTTTCCACCACGATGACCAACATGAACCAAACGAAAACCCAAAACGAGACACCAAAACACGTCAAAAACACCCCAAAAATAAAGGGATCACCCATAAACTGGAAGAAAATCCCCAAAAAGCACGGATCCAATCCCAAAACCACCCTAAACCTACCTGATGTTCTCCAAAACCCACAATTTACCATTTTCCACCACGATGACCAACGAGTACACAACAAAACCCAACGGAGACCCCCAAACACCTCAAAAATTTCCCAAAAAAGAACGGGACCACCCCAAGAAACAGAAGAAAACACCAAAAAACATGACTCTGCCCCAAAAGTCCCCCTAAACCTACCTCCAAAAGTCCCCCTAAACCTACCTGATGTTCTCCAAAACCCACAATTTACAATTTTCCACCACCATGACCACGGAAAACCCAAGGAATACCAACGGAGACCCCAAAACACGTCAAAAACACCCCAAAAAAGAACGGGATCACCCCCAAAAACGAAAGAAAATCCCCCAAAACCATAGATCCAATCCCAAAACCAACCTAAACCTACCTGATGTTCTCCAAAACCAACAATTTACCCTTTTCCACCATGATGACCACGGAAAACGCAACGAAACCCAATGGAGACCCCAAAACACGTCAAAAACACCCCCAAAATGAATTGGATCACCCCCCCCCCCAAAAAAAAAAAAAAAAAAAAACAGAAGAAAACCCCATATATCATGAATCCACCCCAAAAGTCCCCCTAAACCTACCTGATGTTCTCCAAAACCCACAATTTACACTTTTCCACCATGATGACCACGGAAAACCCAACGAAACCCAACGGAAACCCCAAAACACGTCAAAAACACCCCAAACAAGAACAGGATCACCCCCAAAACCAAAGAAAACCCCAAGAAGCACGGATCCAATCCCAAAACCACTCTAAACGTACCTGATGTTCTCCAAATCCAAATGTCCACTCCCAACCACCATAAAACCCATTAGGAACTCAACGAAACCCAACGGAAACCCCAAAACACGTCAAAAACACCCCAAAAAAGAACTGGATCAGAAGAAAAAACACCAAAAACTATGAATTTCCCCGCAAAACCACCCTAAACTCACCTGATCTTCTTCAAAACCCACAATCCACTCCCATTTCCCTTAAGGACCAACGAGAATCCAACTAAAACCCAACGGAGACCCCAAAACAAGTCAAAAACACCCCAAACAAGAACAGGATAACCCCTAAAAAAGAAAGAAAACCCCCAAAAAAACATAGATCCACCCCAAAAACACACTAAACCTACCTGATGTTCTCCAAATCCCAAAGGCCACTCCCAACAAACTTAAAACACATTAGGAAATCAACAAAACGCAACGGAAACCCCAAAACAAGTCAAAAACACCACAGAAAAAAGCGGGATCACCCCCAAAACCGAAAGAAAACCCTAAAAGCCGTTGATCCACCCCAAAAGTCCCCCTAAACCTACCTGATGTTCTCCAATACCCACAATTTACACGTTTTCACCATGATGAACAACAAGAACCCAACAAAAACCAACGGAAACCCCAAAACACGTCAAAAACACCCCAAAAAAGAACTGAATCAGAAGAAAAAACACCAAAAACTATGAATTTCCCCGCAAAACCACCCTAAACTCACCTGATCTTCTTCAAAACCCACAATCCACTCCCATTTACCTTAATGACCAACGAGAATCCAACTAAAACCCAACGGAGACCCCAAAACAAGTCAAAAACACCCCAAACAAGAACGGAATCACCCCCAAAACTGGAAGAAAATCCCCAAAAAACATAGATCCACCCCAAAACGACACTAAACCTACCTGATGTTCTCCAAAACACGCAAGTTAAACTTTTCCAACATGATGAAAAACAAGAACCCAACAAAACCCAACGGAGACCCCAAAACATGTCAAAAACACCCCAAAAAAGAACGGGATCACCCCCAAAACTGGAAGAAAATTCCCCCCCCAAAAATTTACAATTTTCACCATGATGACCAACATGAACCAAACGAAAACCCAAAAGGAGACACCAAAACACGTCAAAAACACCCCAAAAAAGAAAGGGATCACCCATAAACTGGAAGAAAATCCCCAAAAAGCACAGATCCAATCCCAAAACCAGCCTAAACCTACCTGATGTTCTCCAAAACCCACAAATTTACGCTTTTCCACCATGATGACCATGGAAAACCCAACGAAACCCAATGGAGACAAAAAACATGTCAAAAAAAAAAAAAAAAAAAAAAAAAAAAGAACAGGATCTCCCCAAAAAACAGAAGAAAAACCCAAATGCCATAGATCCACCCCAAAAGTCCCCCTAAGCCTACCTGATGTTCTCCAAAACCCACAATTTACCCTTTTTCACAATGATGACCAACGAGAACCCAACAAAACCCAACAGAGACCCCAAAACACGTCAAAAACACCCCAAAAAAGAACAGGATCACCCCAAAAAAACAGAAGAAAACCCCAAATACCATGAATCCACCCCAAAAGTCCCCCTAAACCTACCTGAAGTTCTCCAAAACCCACAATTTACCCTTTTCCACCAAGATGCCAACAGAAAACCCAACAAAACCCGACAGAGACATCAAAACATGTCAAAAACACCCCAAAAAAGAACGGGATAACCCCCAAAACTGGAAGAAAATCCCCAAAAAGCATGGATCCAATCCCAAAACCACCCTAAACCTAGCTGATCTTCTCCAAATCCCAAAGTCCACTCCCAACCACCATAAAACCCATTAGGAACTCAACAAAACGCAACAGAAACCCCAAAACACCTCAAAAACACCCCAAAAGCAAACCGGATCAGAAGAAAATACGTGATTTAACCCCAAGAAAACCCTTAAACCTACCTGATCTTCTCCAAATCCCAAAATCCACTCCCACCCACCATAAAACCCATTAGGAACTCAACAAAACGCAACGGAAACCCCAAAACACGTCAAAAACACCCCAAAAAAGAACTGGATCAGAAGAAAAAAAAAAAACAAAACTATGCATTTCCCTCCCAAATCACCCTAAACTCACCTGATCTTCTTCAAAACCCACAATCCACTCCCATTTAGCTTAACGACCAACGAGAACCCAACAAAACCCAACGGAGACCCAAAAAACGTCAAAAACATCCCAAAAAAGAACTGGTTCAACCCCAACAACGAAAGAAAACCCCAAAAGCCATAGATCCACACCAAAAATCCCCCTAAACCAACCTGAAGTTCTCCAAAACCCACAATTTACACTTTTCCACATTGATGACCATGGAAAACCCAACGAAACCCAACGGAGACCACAAAACACGTCAAAAAAAAAAAAAAAAAAAAAAAAAAAAAAAAAGGGATCACCCCCAAAATTGGAAGAAAATCCTTCAAAATCATAGATCCACCCCAAAACCACCCTAAACCTACCTGATGATCTCCAAAACCCACAATTTACCATTTTCCACCACGATGACCAACATGAACCAAACGAAAACCCAAAACGAGACACCAAAACACGTCAAAAACACCCCAAAAATAAAGGGATCACCCATAAACTGGAAGAAAATCCCCAAAAAGCACGGATCCAATCCCAAAACCACCCTAAACCTACCTGATGTTCTCCAAAACCCACAATTTACCATTTTCCACCACGATGACCAACGAGTACACAACAAAACCCAACGGAGACCCCCAAACACCTCAAAAATTTCCCAAAAAAGAACGGGACCACCCCAAGAAACAGAAGAAAACACCAAAAAACATGACTCTGCCCCAAAAGTCCCCCTAAACCTACCTCCAAAAGTCCCCCTAAACCTACCTGATGTTCTCCAAAACCCACAATTTACAATTTTCCACCACCATGACCACGGAAAACCCAAGGAATACCAACGGAGACCCCAAAACACGTCAAAAACACCCCAAAAAAGAACGGGATCACCCCCAAAAACGAAAGAAAATCCCCCAAAACCATAGATCCAATCCCAAAACCAACCTAAACCTACCTGATGTTCTCCAAAACCAACAATTTACCCTTTTCCACCATGATGACCACGGAAAACGCAACGAAACCCAATGGAGACCCCAAAACACGTCAAAAACACCCCCAAAATGAATTGGATCACCCCCCCCCCAAAAAAAAAAAAAAAAAAAAAAAAGAAAACCCCATATATCATGAATCCACCCCAAAAGTCCCCCTAAACCTACCTGATGTTCTCCAAAACCCACAATTTACACTTTTCCACCATGATGACCACGGAAAACCCAACGAAACCCAACGGAAACCCCAAAACACGTCAAAAACACCCCAAACAAGAACAGGATCACCCCCAAAACCAAAGAAAACCCCAAGAAGCACGGATCCAATCCCAAAACCACTCTAAACGTACCTGATGTTCTCCAAATCCAAATGTCCACTCCCAACCACCATAAAACCCATTAGGAACTCAACGAAACCCAACGGAAACCCCAAAACACGTCAAAAAACACCCCCAAAAAAGAACTGGATCAGAAGAAAAAACACCAAAAACTATGAATTTCCCCGCAAAACCACCCTAAACTCACCTGATCTTCTTCAAAACCCACAATCCACTCCCATTTACCTTAAGGACCAACGAGAATCCAACTAAAACCCAACGGAGACCCCAAAACAAGTCAAAAACACCCCAAACAAGAACAGGATAACCCCTAAAAAAGAAAGAAAACCCCAAAAAAAACATAGATCCACCCCAAAAACACACTAAACCTACCTGATGTTCTCCAAATCCCAAAGGCCACTCCCAACAAACTTAAAACACATTAGGAAATCAACAAAACGCAACGGAAACCCCAAAACAAGTCAAAAACACCACAGAAAAAAGCGGGATCACCCCCAAAACCGAAAGAAAACCCTAAAAGCCGTTGATCCACCCCAAAAGTCCCCCTAAACCTACCTGATGTTCTCCAATACCCACAATTTACACGTTTTCACCATGATGAACAACAAGAACCCAACAAAAACCAACGGAAACCCCAAAACACGTCAAAAACACCCCAAAAAAGAACTGAATCAGAAGAAAAAACACCAAAAACTATGAATTTCCCCGCAAAACCACCCTAAACTCACCTGATCTTCTTCAAAACCCACAATCCACTCCCATTTCCCTTAAGGACCAACGAGAATCCAACTAAAACCCAACGGAGACCCCAAAACAAGTCAAAAACACCCCAAACAAGAACGGAATCACCCCCAAAACTGGAAGAAAATCCCCAAAAAACATAGATCCACCCCAAAACGACACTAAACCTACCTGATGTTCTCCAAAACACGCAAGTTAAACTTTTCCAACACGATGAAAAACAAGAACCCAACAAAACCCAACGGAGACCCCAAAACATGTCAAAAACACCCCAAAAAAGAACGGGATCACCCCCAAAACTGGAAGAAAATTCCCCCCCCAAAAATTTACAATTTTCACCATGATGACCAACATGAACCAAACGAAAACCCAAAAGGAGACACCAAAACACGTCAAAAACACCCCAAAAAAGAAAGGGATCACCCATAAACTGGAAGAAAATCCCCAAAAAGCACAGATCCAATCCCAAAACCAGCCTAAACCTACCTGATGTTCTCCAAAACCCACAAATTTACGCTTTTCCACCATGATGACCATGGAAAACCCAACGAAACCCAATGGAGACAAAAAACATGTCAAAAAAAAAAAAAAAAAAAAAAAAAAAAAAAGAACAGGATCTCCCCAAAAAACAGAAGAAAAACCCAAATGCCATAGATCCACCCCAAAAGTCCCCCTAAGCCTACCTGATGTTCTCCAAAACCCACAATTTACCCTTTTTCACAATGATGACCAACGAGAACCCAACAAAACCCAACAGAGACCCCAAAACACGTCAAAAACACCCCAAAAAAGAACAGGATCACCCCAAAAAAACAGAAGAAAACCCCAAATACCATGAATCCACCCCAAAAGTCCCCCTAAACCTACCTGAAGTTCTCCAAAACCCACAATTTACCCTTTTCCACCAAGATGCCAACAGAAAACCCAACAAAACCCGACAGAGACATCAAAACATGTCAAAAACACCCCAAAAAAGAACGGGATAACCCCCAAAACTGGAAGAAAATCCCCAAAAAGCATGGATCCAATCCCAAAACCACCCTAAACCTAGCTGATCTTCTCCAAATCCCAAAGTCCACTCCCAACCACCATAAAACCCATTAGGAACTCAACAAAACGCAACAGAAACCCCAAAACACCTCAAAAACACCCCAAAAGCAAACCGGATCAGAAGAAAATACGTGATTTAACCCCAAGAAAACCCTTAAACCTACCTGATCTTCTCCAAATCCCAAAATCCACTCCCACCCACCATAAAACCCATTAGGAACTCAACAAAACGCAACGGAAACCCCAAAACACGTCAAAAACACCCCAAAAAAGAACTGGATCAGAAGAAAAAAAAAAAACAAAACTATGCATTTCCCTCCCAAATCACCCTAAACTCACCTGATCTTCTTCAAAACCCACAATCCACTCCCATTTAGCTTAACGACCAACGAGAACCCAACAAAACCCAACGGAGACCCAAAAAACGTCAAAAACATCCCAAAAAAGAACTGGTTCAACCCCAACAACGAAAGAAAACCCCAAAAGCCATAGATCCACACCAAAAATCCCCCTAAACCAACCTGAAGTTCTCCAAAACCCACAATTTACACTTTTCCACATTGATGACCATGGAAAACCCAACGAAACCCAACGGAGACCACAAAACACGTCAAAAAAAAAAAAAAAAAAAAAAAAAAAAAAAAAAGGGATCACCCCCAAAATTGGAAGAAAATCCTTCAAAATCATACATCCACCCCAAAACCACCCTAAACCTACCTGATGATCTCCAAAACCCACAATTTACCATTTTCCACCACGATGACCAACATGAACCAAACGAAAACCCAAAACGAGACACCAAAACACGTCAAAAACACCCCAAAAATAAAGGGATCACCCATAAACTGGAAGTAAAATCCCCAAAAAGCACGGATCCAATCCCAAAACCACCCTAAACCTACCTGATGTTCTCCAAAACCCACAATTTACCATTTTCCACCACGATGACCAACGAGTACACAACAAAACCCAACGGAGACCCCCAAACACCTCAAAAATTTCCCAAAAAAGAACGGGACCACCCCAAGAAACAGAAGAAAACACCAAAAAACATGACTCTGCCCCAAAAGTCCCCCTAAACCTACCTGATGTTCTCCAAAACCCACAATTTACAATTTTCCACCACCATGACCACGGAAAACCCAAGGAATACCAACGGAGACCCCAAAACACGTCAAAAACACCCCAAAAAAGAACGGGATCACCCCCAAAAACGAAAGAAAATCCCCCAAAACCATAGATCCAATCCCAAAACCAACCTAAACCTACCTGATGTTCTCCAAAACCAACAATTTACCCTTTTCCACCATGATGACCACGGAAAACGCAACGAAACCCAATGGAGACCCCAAAACACGTCAAAAACACCCCCAAAATGAATTGGATCACCCCCCCCCCAAAAAAAAAAAAAAAAAAAACAGAAGAAAACCCCATATATCATGAATCCACCCCAAAAGTCCCCCTAAACCTACCTGATGTTCTCCAAAACCCACAATTTACACTTTTCCACCATGATGACCACGGAAAACCCAACGAAACCCAACGGAGACCACAAAACACGTCAAAAACACCCCAAACAAGAACAGGATCACCCCCAAAACCAAAGAAAACCCCAAGAAGCACGGATCCAATCCCAAAACCACTCTAAACGTACCTGATGTTCTCCAAATCCAAATGTCCACTCCCAACCACCATAAAACCCATTAGGAACTCAACGAAACCCAACGGAAACCCCAAAACACGTCAAAAACACCCCAAAAAAGAACTGGATCAGAAGAAAAAACACCAAAAACTATGAATTTCCCCGCAAAACCACCCTAAACTCACCTGATCTTCTTCAAAACCCACAATCCACTCCCATTTCCCTTAAGGACCAACGAGAATCCAACTAAAACCCAACGGAGACCCCAAAACAAGTCAAAAACACCCCAAACAAGAACAGGATAACCCCTAAAAAAGAAAGAAAACCCCAAAAAAACATAGATCCAACCCAAAAACACACTAAACCTACCTGATGTTCTCCAAATCCCAAAGTCCACTCCCAACAAACTTAAAACACATTAGGAAATCAACAAAACGCAACGGAAACCCCAAAACACGTCAAAAACACCACAGAAAAAAGCGGGATCACCCCCAAAACCGAAAGAAAACCCTAAAAGCCGTTGATCCACCCCAAAAGTCCCCCTAAACCTACCTGATGTTCTCCAATACCCACAATTTACACGTTTTCACCATGATGAACAACAAGAAACCAACAAAAACCAACGGAAACCCCAAAACACGTCAAAAACACCCCAAAAAAGAACTGAATCAGAAGAAAAAACACCAAAAACTATGAATTTCCCCGCAAAACCACCCTAAACTCACCTGATCTTCTTCAAAACCCACAATCCACTCCCATTTCCCTTAAGGACCAACGAGAATCCAACTAAAACCCAACGGAGACCCCAAAACAAGTCAAAAACACCCCAAACAAGAACGGAATCACCCCCAAAACTGGAAGAAAATCCCCAAAAAACATAGATCCACCCCAAAACGACACTAAACCTACCTGATGTTCTCCAAAACACGCAAGTTAAACTTTTCCAACATGATGAAAAACAAGAACCCAACAAAACCCAACAGAGACCCCAAAACATGTCAAAAACACCCCAAAAAAGAACGGGATCACCCCCAAAACTGGAAGAAAATTCCCCCCCAAAAAATTTACAATTTTCACCATGATGACCAACATGAACCAAACGAAAACCCAAAAGGAGACACCAAAACACGTCAAAAACACCCCAAAAAAGAAAGGGATCACCCATAAACTGGAAGAAAATCCCCAAAAAGCACAGATCCAATCCCAAAACCAGCCTAAACCTACCTGATGTTCTCCAAAACCCACAAATTTACCCTTTTCCACCATGATGACCATGGAAAACCCAACGAAACCCAATGGAGACAAAAAACATGTCAAAAAAAAAAAAAAAAAAAAAAAAAAAGAACAGGATCTCCCCAAAAAACAGAAGAAAAACCCAAATGCCATAGATCCACCCCAAAAGTCCCCCTAAGCCTACCTGATGTTCTCCAAAACCCACAATTTACCCTTTTTCACAATGATGACCAACGAGAACCCAACAAAACCCAACAGAGACCCCAAAACACGTCAAAAACACCCCAAAAAAGAACAGGATCACCCCAAAAAAAGAGAAGAAAACCCCAAATACCATGAATCCACCCCAAAAGTCCCCCTAAACCTACCTGAAGTTCTCCAAAACCCACAATTTACCCGTTTCCACCAAAATGCCAACAGAAAACCCAACAAAACCCAACAGAGACATCAAAACATGTCAAAAACACCCCAAAAAAGAACGGGATAACCCCCAAAACTGGAAGAAAATCCCCAAAAAGCATGGATCCAATCCCAAAACCACCCTAAACCTACCTGATCTTCTCCAAATCCCAAAGTCCACTCCCAACCACCATAAAACCCATTAGGAACTCAACAAAACGCAACAGAAACCCCAAAACACCTCAAAAACACCCCAAAAGCAAACCGGATCAGAAGAAAATACGTGATTTAACCCCAAGAAAACCCTTAAACCTACCTGATCTTCTCCAAATCCCAAAATCCACTCCCACCCACCATAAAACCCATTAGGAACTCAACAAAACGCAACGGAAACCCCAAAACACGTCAAAAACACCCCAAAAAAGAACTGGATCAGAAGAAAAAAAAAAACAAAACTATGCATTTCCCTCCCAAATCACCCTAAACTCACCTGATCTTCTTCAAAACCCACAATCCACTCCCATTTAGCTTAACGACCAACGAGAACCCAACAAAACCCAACGGAGACCCCAAAAACGTCAAAAACATCCCAAAAAAGAACTGGTTCAACCCCAACAACGAAAGAAAACCCCAAAAGCCATAGATCCACACCAAAAATCCCCCTAAACCAACCTGAAGTTCTCCAAAACCCACAATTTACACTTTTCCACATTGATGACCATGGAAAACCCAACGAAACCCAACGGAGACCACAAAACACGTCAAAAAAAAAAAAAAAAAAAAAAAAAAGAAAGGGATCACCCCCAAAATTGGAAGAAAATCCTTCAAAATCATAGATCCACCCCAAAACCACCCTAAACCTACCTGATGATCTCCAAAACCCACAATTTACAATTTTCCAACATGATGACCATGGAAAACCCAACGAAAGCCAACAGAGACCCCAAAAGAAGTCAAAAACACCCAAAACAAAAACGGGATAAACCCTAAAAACGAAAGAAAACCCCAAAAGCCATAGATCCACACCAAAAGTCCCCCTAAACCTACCTGATGTTCTCCAAAACCCACAATTTACAATTTTTCACCAGGATGACCAACATGAACCAAACGAAAACCCAAAACGAGACACCAAAACACGTCAAAAACACCCCAAAAATAAAGGGATCACCCATAAACTGGAAGAAAATCCCCAAAAAGCACGGATCCAATCCCAAAACCACCCTAAACTCACCTGATCTTCTTCAAAACCCACAATCCACTCCCATTTCCCTTAAGGACCAACGAGAATCCAACTAAAACCCAACGGAGACCCCAAAACAAGTCAAAAACACCCCAAACAAGAACGGAATCACCCCCAAAACTGGAAGAAAATCCCCAAAAAACATAGATCCACCCCAAAACGACACTAAACCTACCTGATGTTCTCCAAAACACGCAAGTTAAACTTTTCCAACATGATGAAAAACAAGAACCCAACAAAACCCAACAGAGACCCCAAAACATGTCAAAAACACCCCAAAAAAGAACGGGATCACCCCCAAAACTGGAAGAAAATTCCCCCCCCAAAAATTTACAATTTTCACCATGATGACCAACATGAACCAAACGAAAACCCAAAATGAGACACCAAAACACGTCAAAAACACCCCAAAAAAGAAAGGGATCACCCATAAACTGGAAGAAAATCCCCAAAAAGCACAGATCCAATCCCAAAACCAGCCTAAACCTACCTGATGTTCTCCAAAACCCACAAATTTACCCTTTTCCACCATGATGACCATGGAAAACCCAACGAAACCCAATGGAGACAAAAAACATGTCAAAAAAAAAAAAAAAAAAAAAAAAGAACAGGATCTCCCCAAAAAACAGAAGAAAAACCCAAATGCCATAGATCCACCCCAAAAGTCCCCCTAAGCCTACCTGATGTTCTCCAAAACCCACAATTTACCCTTTTTCACAATGATGACCAACGAGAACCCAACAAAACCCAACAGAGACCCCAAAACACGTCAAAAACACCCCAAAAAAGAACAGGATCACCCCAAAAAAAACAGAAGAAAACCCCAAATACCATGAATCCACCCCAAAAGTCCCCCTAAACCTACCTGAAGTTCTCCAAAACCCACAATTTACCCGTTTCCACCACGATGACCAACGAGTACACAACAAAACCCAACGGAGACCCCCAAGCACCTCAAAAATTTCCCAAAAAAGAACGGGACCACCCCAAGAAACAGAAGAAAACACCAAAAAACATGACTCTGCCCCAAAAGTCCCCCTAAACCTACCTGATGTTCTCCAAAACCCACAATTTACCCTTTTTCACCATGATGACCAACAAGAACCCAACTAAAACCCAACGGAGACCCCAAAACACGTCATAAACACCCCAAAAAAGAACAGGATCACCCAAAAAAAAAACAGAAGAAAAAACCAAATACCATGAATCCACCCCAAAATTCCCCTAAACCTACCTGAAGTTCTCCAAAACCCACAATTTACAATTTTCCACCACCATGACCACGGAAAACCGAACGAATACCAACGGAGACCCCAAAACATGTCAAAAACACCCCAAAAAAGAACGGGATCACCCCCAAAAACGAAAGAAAATCCCCCAAAACCATAGATCCAATCCCAAAACCAACCTAAACCTACCTGATGTTCTCCAAAACCAACAATTTACCCTTTTCCACCATGATGACAACGGAAAACCCAACGAAACCCAACGAAGAACCCAAAACAAGTCAGAAACACCCCAAAAAAGAACGGGATCACCCCAAAACTGGAACAAAATCCCCCAAAACCATAGATCCACCCCAAAAACACCCTAAATCTACCTGATGTTCTCCAAAACCCACAATTTACACTTTTCCACCATGATGACCACGGAAAACCCAACGAAACCCAACGGAGACCACAAAACACGTCAAAAACACCACAAAAAAACAACTGGATCACTAGAAAAAATAGAAGAAAACCCTAAAAACCATGAATCTGCCCCAAAAGTCCTCATAAACCTACCTGATGTTCTCCAAAACCCACAATTTACACTTTTCCACCATGATGACCACGGAAAACCCAACGAAACCCAACGGAAACCCCAAAACACGTCAAAAACACCCCAAAAAAGAACTGGATCAGAAGAAAAAACACCAAAAACTATGAATTTCCCCGCAAAACCACCCTAAACTCACCTGATCTTCTTCAAAACCCACAATCCACTCCCATTTCCCTTAAGGACCAACGAGAATCCAACTAAAACCCAACGGAGACCCCAAAACAAGTCAAAAACACCCCAAACAAGAACAGGATAACCCCTAAAAAAGAAAGAAAACCCCAAAAAAACATAGATCCAACCCAAAAACACACTAAACCTACCTGATGTTCTCCAAATCCCAAATTGTACGAGTAGTTGCCAGGGTAAGTGGAAACGTAAGTGAACATGTAAGTGTTGTTCTATGGCTTATGGTAAGGGTAAGGTTAAGAGTAAGTTTTATGTTAAGGATAAGCGTAAGAGTAACAAATAGAGTAAGTGTAAGGGTAACAGTAAGGTGAAGGGTAGAAGTATGTGTTAGAGTATGGGCTATGGTAAGGGTAAGGGTAGAGTAAGAGTAAGGGTAAGGGTATGTGTAAGCGTATGGTTCATTGTAAGGGTTACAGTAAGGGTTAGGGTAAGGGTAAGTGTTAGGGTAATGGTTAGGGTTAATTTTAGGGTTAGGGTGAAAGAAACGTAAGGGTAAGTATTAGATTACAGCTAAGGTTAAGGTTAAGAGTAAGTGTAAGATTTAGGGTAAGGGTTAGGGTTAATGTAAGGGTCAGGGTAAGGGTTGGGGTAAGGGTTAGGTTAAGGATAAGTGTTAGGGTAAGGGTAAGGTTAATGGTAACCGTAAGTGTAAAGGTAAGGGTTAGGGAAAGGGTAAGAATAAGGGTATGGGTAAGGGTAAGGGTGAGGGTAAGACTAAGGGTAAGTGTAAGGTTTAGATTTAGGCTAAGGGTAAGTGTAGCAGAAAGGGTAAGGTTTACGGTAAGGGTAAGTGTTAGGATAAGGGTAAGGTTTAGGGTTGGGTAAGGGTAAGGGTAAGGGTAAGGGTAAGGGTAAGGGTAAGGGTAAGGGTAAGGGTAAGGGTAAGGGTAAGGGTAAGGGTAAGGGTAAGGGTAAGGGTAAGGGTAAGGGTTTGGGTAAGGGCCACGGTAACGGTAACGGTAAGGGTAAGGGTTACGGTAAGGGTAAGAGTTACCGTAAGGGTACGGGTACGGGTAGAAGTATGTGTTAGAGTATGGGTTATGGTAAGGGTAAGGGTTAGGGTAAGGGTAAGTGTTGGGGTAATGGTTAGGGTTAATTTTAGGGTTAGGGTGAGGGAAAAGTAAGGGTAAGTATTAGGTTAAGGTTAAGGGTAAGGTTAAGGTTAAGTGTAAGTTTTAGGGTAAGGGTTAATGTAAGGGTCAGAGTAAGGGTTCAGGTAAGGTTTAGGGTTAGGGTTAGGTTAAGGTTAAGTGTTAGGGAAAGCGTAATTTGTATGGATAAGATAAGTGTAAGGGATAGGGTAAGGGTAAGTGTTAGGGTAAGGGTAAGGTTAATGGTAACTGTAAGTGTATGGGTAAGGGTTATGGTAACGGTATTAGTAAGGGGAAGGGGAAGGGCAAGTCTAAGGTTCTGGCTCAGGGTAAAAGTTAGAGTAAGTTTTCTGGTTAGGTAAGTATAAGTGTTAGGGTAATGGTTACGGTTAATTTTAGGGTTATGATGAGGGAAACGTAAGGGTATGTATTAGTTTAAGGGTAAGGTTAAAGATAAGATTAAGTGTAAGGTTTAGGTTAAGGGTTAGGTTTAGAGTAAGGGTTAAGGTTAGGGTTAGGGTTAGGGTTAGGGTTAGGGTCAGGGTCAGGGTCAGGGTCAGGGTCAGGGTTAGGGTTAGGGTTAGGGTTAGGGTTAGGGTTAGGGTAAGGGTTAGGGTTAATGTAAGGGTCAGGGTAACGGTTGGGGTAAGGTTTAGGTTAAGGGTAAGTGTTATCATAAGGGTAAGGTTTAGGGTTAGCTTAATAGTAAGGTTAAGGGTAATTGTACGAGTAATTGCTAGGGTAAGTCAAGCGTAAATTTACATGTAAGTGTTGTTGTATGGCTTATGATAAGTGTTAGGTTAAGGTTAAGGTTTATGTTAAGTGTAAGTGTAAGGCTAACAGAGACAGTAAAGGTAAGGGTAAGGGGAACGGTAAGGTTAAGGCTACAAGTACGTGTTAGGGTATGGGTTATGGTAAGGGTAAGGGTAAGTGTAAGGTTATGGGTCAGGGTAAGGTTTAGAGTAAGGGTTAGAGTTACGTTTAGGGTTAGGGTAAGGGTAAGTGTTAGGGTAATGGTTAGAGTTAATTTTAGGGTTAGGTTGAGGGAAACGTAAGGGTAAGTGTTAGGGTAATGGTTAAGGGTAAGGTTAAGGTTAAGAGTAAGTGTAAGTTTTAGGGTAAGGGTTAGGGTTAATGTAAGGGTCAGGGTAAGGGCTGGGATAAGGTTTAGGGTTAGGGTTAGGTTAAGGGTAAAGATTAGGCTAAGGGTAAGTGTAAGGTTTAGATTTAGGCTAAGGGTAAGTGTAGCAGAAAGGGTAAGGTTTACTGTATGGTTTAGGCTTAGGTTAAGGGTAAGGGTAAGCGTAAGGGTAATTGTACGAGTAATTTTAGGGTTAGGGTAAGGTTAACACTTGTTAGGGTAATGGTTAGGGTTAATTTTAGGGTTAGGGTGAGGGAAACGTAAGGGTAAGTATTAGGTTACAGCTAAGGTTAAGGTTAAGAGTAAGTGTAAGGTTTAGGGTAAGGGTTTGGGTTAATGTAAGGGTCAGGGTAAGGGTTGGGGTAAGGTTTAGGGTAAGGGTTAGGTTAAGGATAAGTGTTAGGGTAAGGGTAAGGTTAATGGTAACCGTAAGTGTAAAGGTAAGGGTTAGGGTAAGAGTAAGAATAAGGGTATGGGTAATGGTAAGGGTGAGGGTTAGGCTAAGGTTAAGTGTAAGGTTTAGATTTAGGCTAAGGGTAAGTGTAGCAGAAAGGGTAAGGTTTACGGTAAGGGTAAGTGTTAGGATAAGGGTAAGGTTTAGGGTTAGGTTAAGGGTAAGGGATAGGGTAAGGGATTGGGTAAGGGATAGGGTAAGAGTAAGGGTAAGGGTAAGGGTAAGGTTAAGGGTAAGGGTAAGAGTAAGAGTTAGGGTAAGGGTAAGGGTAAGGGTAAGAGTAAGAGTTAGGGTAACGGAAAGCGTAAGGGTACGGGTGGAAGTATGTGTTAGAGTATGGGTTATGATAAGGGTAAGGGTTAGGGTAAGAGTAAGTGTAAGGGTACGTTTAAGTGTACGGGTCACTGTAAGTGTTAGAGTAACGGTTAGGTTAGGGGTAACTGTTAGGGTAATGGTTAGGGTTAATTTTAGGGTTAGTGTGAGGAAAACGTAAAGGTAAGTATTAGGTTAAGGTTAAGAGCAAGTGTAAGGTTTAGGTTAAGGGTAAGGGTTAATGTAATGGTACTGGAAAGGGTTCAGGTAAGGTTTAGGGTTAGAGTTAGGTTAGGGTTAAGTGTTAGGAAACGGGTAAGTTGTATGTATAAGAATAAGTGTAAGAGTAAGGGTATTGGTAATGATAAGGGTGAGGGTTAAGGATAAGGTATAAGGATAAGGGTATTTTAATTTTTTAATTCAATTTATTTTAAATTAAAATTTTTTAATTTAATTAATTAATATTTTAATTGTACGAGTAATTGCTAGGGCAAGTTTAAGCGTAAGTGTACATTTAAGTGTTGTTGTGTGGCTTATTGTAAGGGTAAGGTTAAGTGTTAGGGTAATGGTTATGGTTAATTATAGGGTTAGGGTGAGAAAAACGTAAGGTTAAGTATTAGCTTAAGGTTAAGGGTAAGGTTAATGTTAAGAGTAAGTGTAAGGTTTAGGGTAAGGGTTAGGTTAAGGATAACTGTTAGGGTAAGGGTAAGGTTAATGGTAACCGTAAGTGTAAAGGTAAGGGTTAGGATAAGAGTAAGAATAAGGGTATGGGTAATGGTAAGGGTGAGGGTTAGGCTAAGGGTAAGTGTAAGGTTTAGATTTAGGCTAAGGGTAAGTGTAGCAGAAAGGGTAAGCTTTACGGTAAGGTTTAAGGTTTAGGGTTAGGTTAAGGGTAAGGGGAAGGGGAAGGTAAGGGGAAGGGTTGGAGTAAGGTATAGGGTAAGGGTAAGGTTATGGTTAAAGGAAAGAGTAAGGGTAAGGAAAAAGTAAAGGTAAGGATTTGGGTAATGGTAAGGGTGAGAAGGGTTAGGGTAAGGGTTACGGTAAGGGTTAGGTAACGCAGTGTACAACCTGGGACGTCACACGCAGAGCTGCCTCTGGCAAGGTGAGTGAGGAACAGATGTAGCAGTTGTTGTGTTGTAGGTCTGTCTCACTGTTCCTCTAAGCATCCCCTCTTTGTCTTTTAGAGGTGTTGTAGCTGTTTGAAGAGGGTAGATTGAAGCATCTGCCTCGGGGGCTGGTAAGCGGCAGAGGTAAGGGAGCAGATGAGAGTAACTTACCTAGTTGTGCTGTGTCTTTGGATGCTGCATCGGCCTATGCGTTTCTTTTTCTTTCACAGGTGTCTCGCACAGGCTCAAAGGAGCAAACTGCACTCTGAAGAGCTGTGTAAGAAGAGGGGCTGGTCATGAGCTGGGTTGGAGCAGAACGACCAAGTAGCACAAGGTGACTATGAAAGGTGTCCGTCTTGCTTTGCAGGTGCCGTGGCAGGCTCTCCACAGAAGTGGATAAGGATATGAGATAAGGCCAGAGAGCGACAAGGAGCGGCACGTGCAGGGATGGTTTTGAAGCGCTGCGGTGGCTTACTCTTCTGTTCATCAGGTGCCACAGGCAAGGTGGGTTGTAACATCAGTCGTTATATTTGCATGAAAGCAGTTCACTTGAATGCCACAGTGCATCTGAGTAGGGTGTTCTAGCAGAACAAGCTTGTCTGGCACAGCGGTGCCTGATGGCAGTGTGTTTCCTCAGGTGAAGAGGTGCCTGAAGCCCCATCCTATCTAGCCTGCACACAATTATCTGAGAATGAAAGCTGCTTTCCAGTAATTCAGAAAGCCAAGTTACGTCTCAGCCTTGAGCATCTCGGGCTTTTGGGCCTGTCTGTAACATTTGGCACCAGCACTAATACTTTTTTTGGCATATGTTTAGCGTTTGGGGCCTGTGTCTGGGATTTGGGCCCTGTCTCGAGCCACTGGGGCTTTGTCCTGGGTTTTGGAGCCTGCCTCTAGAGTTCAGGGCCTGTGATTAGGCTTTTGGGGTCTGTGTCTGGGGGCCGGTATCTGGGGGCAAGGGGGGAGCTGCTTGTAGACCCTTGGGGCCGGCATGGAGGGGGTTGGGAGCTGACTCTACACCTTTGGGGCCTGCTTCTGGGGGCGGGGGGGGGTTGAGACCAGCATCTGGGGGAGGGGTGGGAGCTCTTTGTATTCCTTTGGAGCCTGTGTCGGGGGGGGGGGGGGGAAGGGGAGGGTTGGTTGGGAGCTGCTTGTACACTGTTGGAGCCTGGGTTGAGGGAGGAGGTTTGGAGCTGCTTCTACACCTTTGGGCCTGGCATCGGGGGTAGGGGGTTGGGTGCTGGTTGTAGGGGCCTGTGTTTGGGGGGGGGGCTTGGGACCTGCGTCTGGGGGAGGGGTGGGAGCTGCTTGTACACCTTTGGGGCCTGCATCTGTGGGGGGTCAGGGCCTGTGTCTAGCGGGCTGGGAACTGCTTGTACAATGTAGGAATCTGTTTCTGCAGGGTGGCTGGGAGCTGTTTGTACAACTTTGGGGCCAGCATCTGGGGGTGGCTGGGAGCTGCCTGTACACTGTAGGGGCCTGTGTTTGTGGGGGGCTTGGGGGCCTCCCTCGGGGGGGGGGGGGGGAGGGTTGGGAGCTGCTTGTATAGGGTAGGGGGCCTGCCTGGTAGGGGTTGGGAGCTGCTTGTAGAATTTGGGTCCCTGTGTCTGGGGAGGGGGTTGGGGCCTGTGTCTCAGGGGTGTTGGGAACTGGTTGTACACCTTTGGGTCCTGTCTCTGGTGGGGAGCTACTTGTACACTTTTGGGGTCTTTATTTGAGGGGGGTTGGGAGTTGCTCATGCATTCTAGGTGCCTCCCTTTTGAAAAGGGTTGGGGCCTGCATCTGTGGGTGGTTGGGAGCTGCTTGTACACTATAGGGGCCATGGTCTTGGAGGGGGGTCTGGGCTGTTTATACACCTCTGTGGCCTGTGTTTGGGGGGGGGGGTGGGCCTGTGCCTGGGGGAGTTGGGAGGTGCTTGTTCACTCTAGGAGCCTCCATTTGGGGGTCTTTGGGGCCTCCCTTTGAGGGGGAGGGAGTTGGGAGTTGGTTGTACACCTCCGCATCCCATGTCTTGGGGGGGGGCGGGGGGAGTGGGACTGGTCTCTGAAGGGGCGGGTTGTGAGCTGCTTGTACACCTGTGTCGGGGGGAGGGTAGGGGGGGTGGCGGGGGGCGGGCCCGGGTCTTGGGCCAGTGTCTGGGTGGAGTCCAGTTCTTGGGAGGGGGTGGTGGGGTAGGAGCTGCTTGTGGGCAGTTGGGATCTGCATCTGGGTGTGGTTGGTGCCTGCTTCTGTTGGCAGTTTGGGGCCTGCTTGTAGACTTGTGCAGCCTGGGTTTGGGGGCTTTTCTGTAACGTTTGGGGTCTGCATTTTTGCTTTGGGATGCATCTTGAGCTTTTGAGGCCTAGCAGTAGCATTTGGGGCCTGCATCTGGGGCTTTTCTGTAGCATTTTGGTTGCGTATTTGTGATTTGGGCCCTGTATCGTGGGTTTTGCCTTTTTTGTAGTTTCCATCTTTGTGTGTGTGTGTTTCGTTGTTGGTTGTCTGGGGTTAGGGGCAGGTTGGGGTTTGGATTAAGGTCAGTGTCATTAGCGTTAGGGGGTTGATAATAAGGGTTAGGGTTGTGGTTAGAGTTGCTATGTTTAAGGGGAATAAGGATTTCAGGGTAAGGGGATCAAGGTTGTGGGAATAAAAATGTTGTTTTTGCGCAGTTACATCCTGTAGAGGGAAGGAAGGTGGTATTGAGATATGCTTGCAGTGATAAGACAGCTTAACAGTGTGAAATGAGTTCATCTGATTCGTGTCAATATGGAACAATGCTAGGGCCGCATGATATGATGAAAAGTCTAAGAAAACCAGAGTGGTTAATATATATAGTTCTTGAATCTTGCAAAGGAATGGTCCAGCAATTCCGGTCAATAGAGGATAAGAGAACAAAGGGGTTTCAGAATAACTGCTAACTATTACAACTGTTGCATGGGACACTATGCAAGTGTCTGCCATCCAGCCAAGATGGACAAAGGAGATGGACAAGAGAAAAGCCTGGGAGGAAGACTACGAGCCTTCAGTACGAGCGGCCCCCAGAGGGACCACCGGAGACTGATAACGCCTGCACCAGTGGGAGGGTTTGGATTCTGGGAACTAATTAGAATAACCCTGCCTTTTGTAGAAGTAGTAATGAATATGTATTAGCCTAGCAGCATAAAAACCAGCCGCCTAATGTAACTTGTGTGCGTCTTGGTGGAGCAGAGACTCCTGGCGCACCCAGCGCTGCTTGCTTACCTCTATTCATTTAATAAATTGTAAATTTCAATTGCAATCCTATTTGGGACCCAGTCATTTATTACAAGTGGGCTCTCGTCCGGGAGGGCTTTGGTTCCTGATTTCTGGTTTGATCTAGGAGAGGCACCCCCACCATTTGGTGGCTGCTGTTTGAGTCAGGTCGGAACTAATGGCATCTTAAACCTGAATAAAGGTAAGCAAAGTTTCTGATTCTTTTTTTCAGCTCCCTTGCCAGCTGCAGCACTATATTTTGCCCATAATTGTGTGTGTGAAGATCCGAACGAAGATGACGGAGTCGTAAGCATTTAAAGCGTATACCGTTCGGTTGGGTGGGGTTCGGTTGCCTGTGTGTGTAAGAGTGTGACTGAGATGGAACTTAGTTCCGAAGCGATTGTGGAGGTCTTCTAACCGCGGTTCCAATCTCCCGCGAGGGACTTGGCCGGTGAAGGACCGAAGGGATTCCTATAGGATTTGTGGGTGTGTGATAGGTCCTCGACCCCCTGCAAGACACTCTTACTAAGGTAACCAAGGGCTGTGGGAATTGCCATAGTAAAATTCCTAGATGGGTCAGACAAAATTGAAGACCAGAGACCAGAAGAAAGGGAGCAAATTACCAGTCATACCACCAGAAAGTCCATTAGGAATAACGATTAGAAATTGGAATGATAGGGACCCCAGAAAAGGAAAAAGTAAATTAAAAATGGTCCAGTATTGTGTGACAGAATGGCCAAAGGAGCCTTTAAGACTACATGTCTTTTGGCCTGTTTTTGGAACCTTCGAAGACTGGATTTGCCAGGCCTTAAATATCCATGTTAATTCAAAGGAACCTTTTAGCCAGGAAGAAAGTGATTATGCAGGATTATGGATCAGGAGGACTTCACGTCCTTTTCCAGCCTCAATATTTACACTAAAAGCAGGTAAGAAATTTGAAGAACAAGAAGAACATGAAAAAGAAAAAGAAGATAAACGTGAGCCGTTGGATAAGCTACCACCTCCATATCCTAACAATCCACCCCCGGCGGCTCCCCCTCCGGTGGCTGTGGTATCGCCACCAGTACCACCGTTGCCCCAGCTTCCACCACCAACAGCACCAGAATTAGACCGACCTCCGGCCGCATGCAGGAGAAGCAGGACGGAAGTATCTGAGAGGGCTTCTCTATATCCCTTAAGGGAGGTAACTGGTGTATAACTGGTGCGCGTCTTGGTGGAGCACAGACTCCCGGCGTACCCAGCACTGTTTGCTTACCTCTATTCATTCAGTGAATTGTAAACTTTGATTGTAATCCTATTTGGGACTTTTATTTATTATAACAGACAACCTTGTAAAACGCAGACAACCAGAATCCTTACAGCAATTAGGTGGAAATCACGGCATAAGAAACATTACCACCTCAAAGAGTAAAAACCTCAAAAGAAATGTGACTTGTAACAGGCCAGCAGCTGTGTATTTTCTGTGAAGCACCAGCTAGATTATGAACCTTGAATAGCACAGTTAAAGGGGAAACAGGGGAGGGTCGGGAGGGTCCCGGTCCTCGGCAGAAAAAAAAAGTGTATAAACTGTGTATGGAACTGGTAGGCACCCTCCTGCTTGTGGGACACCCGCCATTGTAATCTCGAATAATAATGCTACTGTACTGAGATCCTCGACTCAGCCTATGCTATTTGCTACAGATTGATTCAGGGTTTTAAGGTTTCAGGGATTGGGCACTAGGGTTGGGTTTCAGGGTAAGGGGTTTCAGGGTTTATGTTTAGGATTTTAAGGTTTTTAGGGTTGGAGTTTTAACGGTTAGGGTTTTAAGGGTTTGGGGGTTAGGGTTTTAAGGGTTTCAGGGTTAGCGTGTTAGGGTATTAGAGTTTTTTGGGTTGTAGTGTTGATATGTTTTTTAGGGTTAGAGTCTTAAGGTTTTATTTTTGGTCAGTTATTTACGGTTAGGGTTTTAAGATCTTTTTTTTGTTTTGTTTTGTTTTGTTTTTTCAGGTTAGGTTCTCCAGGTCCAGGGTTTTGAGTATCCTAATTTTGGGGGTTTGGATTTTGAGCATCTTAATTTTTGGGGTTAGGCTTTTGTGTGCCCTAATTTTTTGGGATAGGCTTTCAAGCATCCTAAGTAATTGGGTTAGGGTTTTGAGCATCTTAATGTTTCCAGGATAGGGTTTGGAGCATCCTAAGATTTCGGGAAAGGGTTTTGAGCATCTCAATGTTTCCAGGATAGGGTTTTGAGCGTCCTAAGTTTTTGGAATAGGGTTTGGAGAGTCCTAAGTTTTCTGGATAGAGTTTGGAGCGTCCTAATGTTTTCGGGATAGGGTTTTGAGCGTCCAAAGTGTTATAAGTTGCCCCCTTAATTAATTTTCATAGAGCATTGTATTAATCATAGAAAGGAATTTATTGAGTGAGCAAACATCAAGCAAAACAGCACTGGGCGGCCGGGGAGTCTCAGCTCCGCCAACGGCACGCACCTCACCCCCGCCAGAGTCCCTTTTTATTTATATTTTGCTAATTCCGGGATTACGCAGCACATCCTGGTATATTCTGCGACTGCGCGCACTGTTGCTAGGGGGTCGTCTCTGTCCCTCTGGTGGTCGTGAAGATGAAGGCCGTAGTCTTCCTCGGCGTTGTGGTTCAACTTCTTTTATTATTTGGTCATGTTGGCCCAGCGTTAGACAGGAAGGCATGTATGTCGATACACTACTTTAGCAACTTATCAGGAGATGGTTACATGAGCTTTGCAACAGTGTCTTTGAACAAAAGAGGCAACTGAGATGCAGAAGGAGAATGGGTTGGGGGGTCTATTTTTTGTTACGTTAAGCAAAAGAATTTTCATAATGTCTAGGCAAGCATTATGAAGCTCCTTACTTCAGCAGGGAGCTTTCGCAACTCCCGCTCCTCAAACAGAACTCCTTGTTTTTATAATACAAAAGACAATGAGCAAACATTTATGGTGTATTACCCTAAGTTTTTGGGTTAGGGTTTTTTGCGTCTTAATGTTTTGGGGTTAGGGTTTGGAGCGCCCTAAGTTTTCGGGCTAGGGCTTTGAGCATTCCTAACGTTTTGGGTTGGGTTTGGGTTTTGAGCATCCTAAGATTTTGGGTTGGGGGTTTTAGGCATAGGTCTTCAGGGGTTTAGTGTGGTAAATAGTTTGGGTTAGGTCTGTAGGGGTTTCGAGGTTTTTTGGATGTTAGGGCTTGAGGCTTTTTTTGTAAGGGCGGTGAGGGTTCCAGTGAGTGCTGGTAAATGCAGTTCTGGAGCACTCGGCCTGTGATTGGCCATGCTGGCTGTGCGGGGAATGCTGGTAGGTGTAGTTTTCCGGCACTGGGAGGCCATGTTGCGTACCCAGAGTATACCGGGAAATGTAGTTTTCGGATTCGGGACTTCCGGGAGGCCATGTTGAATGCCCAGAGCATACCGGGAGATGTAGTTCTCGGGAACTAGGGTTAGGGGCTAGGGCTGGGGCTAGAGTTAGGGTTTCGGGTGAGGGTTGGGGTTGGGGGTTATTGTTAGGCTTAGAGGGTTAGGGTTAGGCTTAGAGGGTTAGGGTTAGGGATAGGTTAGGGGTAGGTTTAGAGGGTTAGCGTGAGGGTTAGGGGTTGGGGTTGTGGTTAGGGTTAGAGTAAGGGTTAGAGTGAGAGTATTAGGGTTAGGGTTTGGGTTCAGATTAGGGTACGGGTAAGGGTTAGGGCAAGGGTAAGTGTTAGGGTAAGGCTAAGGGTAAGGGTTAGGGTAAGGCTGAGGGTGAGGATAAGGTTTAGGTTTAGGCAAAGGGTTAGGTTTATGGTAAGGGTTAGGGTAAGGGTTAGGGTTAGGGTTAAGAGTTAGGGTAAAGGATAGAGTAATGGTAAGGATAAGGGTAGGGTAAGGATTAGGGTAAGCGTTAGGGTTAGGGTTAGAGGGTTAGGGTTAGGGTTAAGGTTAGGGTTAGGGTTAGGGTTAGGGTTAGGGTTAGGGTTAGGGTTAGGGTTAGGGTTAGGGGTTAGGGTTAGGGTTAGGGTTAGGGTTAGGGTCTTAGGGTTAGGGTTAGGGTTAGGGTTAGGGTTAGGATTAGGGATACGGTTAGGGTTAGGGTTAGGGTTCGAATTCTGTTAGGGTTAGGGTTAGGGTTAGGGTTAGGGTTAGGGTCTTAGGTTTAGAGTTAGGGTTAGGGTTAGGGTTAGGGATACCGTTAGGGTTAGGGTTAGGGTTCGAATTCTGTTAGGGTTAGGGTTAGGGTTAGGGTTAGGGTTAGGGTTAGAGGGTTAGGGTTGTTAGGGTTAGGGTTAGGGTTAGGGTTAGGGTTAGGGTAAGGGTTAGGTTTAGGGTTAGGGTTAGGGTTAGGGGTAGTGTTAGGGTTAGGGTTAGGGTTGTTAGGGTTAGGGTCTTAGGGTTAGGGTTAGGGTTAGGGTTAGGATTAGGGATACAGTTAGGGTTAGGGTTAGGGTTAGAATTCTGTTAGGGTTAGGGTTAGGGTTAGGGTTAGGGTTAGGGTTAGGGTCTTAGGGTTAGAGTTAGGGTTAGGGTTAGGGTTAGGGTTAGGGTTAGGGTTAGGGTTAGGGTTAGGGTTAAGGTTAGGGTTAGGGTTAGGGTTAGGTTTAGGGTTAGGGTTAGGGTTAGGTTAGGTTTAGGTTTAGTTTTAGGGTTTCGGTTAGGGTTAGGGTTCTGTTAGGATTAGGGTTAGGGTTAAGGTTAGGATTAGGGATACGGTTAGGGTTAGGGTTAGAATTCTGTTAGGGTTAGGGTTAGGGTTAGGGTCTTAGGGTTAGAGTTAGGGTTAGGGTTAGGGTTAGGGATACCGTTAGGGTTAGGGTTCGGATTCGAATTCTTTTAGGGTTAGGGTTAGGGTTAGGGTTAGGGCTAGGGTTAGGGGTTAGGGTTAGGGTTAGGGTTAGGGTTAGGGTTAGAGGGTTAGGGTTGTTAGGGTTAGGATTAGTGTTAGCGTTAGGGTTAGGGTTAGGGTTTTGTTAGAGTTAGGTTTAGGGTTAGGGTTAGGGTTAGATTAGGGTTAGGGTTAGGGTTAGGGTTAGGGTTAGGGTTAGGGTTAGGGTTAGGGTTAGGGTTAGGGTTAGGGTTAGGGTTAGGGTTAGGAATAGGGTTAGGGTTAGGGTTAGGGTTACGTTAGGGTTAGGTTTACGGTAAGGGTTAGGGTTAGGTTTAGCTTTAGTGTTCGGTTCGGGTTAGGGTTAGGGTTAGGATTAGGGTTTGAGCGTTAGGTTTAGATCCGCGGGCAGCCGTTAGGGTTAGGGTTAGGTTTAGGGTTGGGTTAGTGTTAGGGTTAGTTTAGGGTTAGGTTTAGTTTCTGACTACAGTAACTTGATCATCCAATAAAAATCATCCTTATTGTCTTTAGCAAAGCAATGGCTTCTATATCATAAATTAATTGTACATGCCCTTGGAAAAAGCCAAGGCAATACCTCCCTTGCTTGGAGCTGTATCCAAACGCAGTAATGTATACAATCTTTAGCAGCAGCTATTATTAGAGACAGGGAGAAGGAGGAACTTTGCCCACTGAAATTCGAAAATTTATTTGGGATAATGCTTCAGAATTTGAAAAAGATTTTCAAGCATGGTGGCAATTAGTCAACTTTACCTTTTATGCAGAAAATGATCAAATTGTGTCCTTTATACTTACTATAAGTAATGCCACCGTATACAATGTATAGCCAATCATTGCATTAGGACTCAATCATAATGGAACTATACTTTATACTAAAGGGCATAAAGTATGGGCCCATCAAAAGGGAGGAAAGTGGCAAACAATTGATGTAAATGCATGCATTGTGCGTGAACAAAAAAGTTCCATCTGTGAAAGTAACACGCTGGAATCCCAAGACATTTGTCTTGACACTGAGCAAAATATTTGCCACGTTGAGATACATCCTAATGAAACCCTTGATACTGTACTTGTATATATTGGGAAAGGTTGTGTTTGCATGAGAAGTCATTGTGATTCTATAGTCGTAGATAATGCTGTGGTAGATACCAGTAATCACTTTAATGTTTGTGTTTGCAATTTTATCAAAATCTCAACCATATCACACTATCAGGTAGACCTGCGCAACAGGTATAAGGCCCTGGAGGCCGAAAAGGCTATAATCCCTCTCCACCAGAGATATTGGCAGGGTTGGAAAAGCCAACCCCCCCGTATAGTGACCACAGGCAGCAGGAAGAAAAGGTGAGTTTTAGTTGTGGGTGATTTATCAGTCAGCGGAACAGAGGGTCCAATATGTAGAAGGGACCCTCCTCTAAGGGAAATCTGCTGCCTTCCTAGGGCCTGGGTTAGGACATCACAAGGAGGCTTCCCAGCTTGGTTCAACCGTCAGACTATTACCGATTGCTCGTCCTATATCTGGGAGGAGAAGGAGTGGCAACGCATAGCCTGTGAGCAATCAAAAGGGACTTCAAGGATTTGTCAATTTGTCAAAACTCAACGAAACGCAACGGAAACCACAAAACACGTCAAGAACACCCCAAAAGCGAACCGAATCAGAAGAAAAAATGTGATTTAACAACACAAAAAAACCTTAAACCTACCTGATGTTCTCCTAAATGTACAATCCACTCCCAATCACCAGAAAACCCAATGGAAACCCAAAAAAAACCAAACGGAGACCTCAAAACACGTCAAAAACACCCCAAACAAGAACGGAATCACCCCCAAAACGAAAGAAAACCCCCAAAAAATAGATCCACCCCAAAAACAGCCTAAACCTACCTGAAGTTCTCCAAAACCAACAATTTACACTTTTCCACCACCATGACAACAGAAAACCCAACGAAACCCAACAGAGACCCCAAAACATGTCAAAAACACCCCAAAAAAAGAATGGGATCACCCCCAAAACTGGAAGAAAATTCCCCCCCCAAAAATTTACAATTTTCACCATGATGACCAACATAAACCAAACGAAAACCCAAAATGAGACACCAAAACACGTCAAAAACACCCCAAAAAAGAAAGGGATCACCCATAAACTGGAAGAAAATCCCCAAAAAGCACATATCCAATCCCAAAACCAGCCTAAACCTACCTGATGTTCTCCAAAACCCACAAATTTACCCTTTTCCACCATGATGACCATGGAAAACCCAACGAAACCCAATGGAGACAAAAAACATGTCAAAAAAAAACAAAAAAAAAAACAAAAAAGAACAGGATCTCCCCAAAAAACAGAAGAAAAACCCAAATGCCATAGATCCAACCCAAAAGTCCCCCTAAGCCTACCTGATGTTCTCCAAAACCCACAATTTACCCTTTTTCACAATGATGACCAACGAGAACCCAACAAAACCCAACAGAGACCCCAAAACACGTCAAAAACACCACAAAAAAGAACAGGATCACCCCAAAAAAACAGAAGAAAACCCCAAATACCATGAATCCACCCCAAAAGTCCCCCTAAACCTACCTGAAGTTCTCCAAAACCCACAATTTACCCTTTTCCACCAAGATGCCAACAGAAAACCCAACAAAACCCAACAGAGACATCAAAACATGTCAAAAACACCCCAAAAAAGAACGGGATAACCCCCAAAACTGGAAGAAAATCCCCAAAAAGCATGGATCCAATCCCAAAACCACCCTAAACCTACCTGATCTTCTCCAAATCCCAAAGTCCACTCCCAACCACCATAAAACCCATTAGGAACTCAACAAAACGCAACAGAAACCCCAAAACACCTCAAAAACACCCCAAAAGCAAACCGGATCAGAAGAAAATACGTGATTTAACCCCAAGAAAACCCTTAAACCTACCTGATCTTCTCCAAATCCCAAAATCCACTCCCACCCACCATAAAACCCATTAGGAACTCAACAAAACGCAACGGAAACCCCAAAACACGTCAAAAACACCCCAAAAAAGAATTGGATCAGAAGAAAAAAAAAAACAAAACTATGCATTTCCCTCGCAAATCACCCTAAACTCACCTGATCTTCTTCAAAACCCACAATCCACTCCCATTTAGCTTAACGACCAACGAGAACCCAACAAAACCCAACGGAGACCCCAAAAACGTCAAAAACATCCCAAAAAAGAACTGGTTCAACCCCAACAACGAAAGAAAACCCCAAAAGCCATAGATCCACACCAAAAATCCCCCTAAACCAACCTGAAGTTCTCCAAAACCCACAATTTACACTTTTCCACATTGATGACCATGGAAAACCCAACGAAACCCAACGGAGACCACAAAACACGTCAAAAAAAAAAAAAAACAAAAAAAAAAAAAGAAAGGGATCACCCCCAAAATTGGAAGAAAATCCTTCAAAATCATAGATCCACCCCAAAACCACCCTAAACCTACCTGATGATCTCCAAAACCCACAATTTACAATTTTCCAACATGATGACCATGGAAAACCCAACGAAAGCCAACGGAGACCCCAAAAGAAGTCAAAAACACCCAAAACAAAAACGGGATAAACCCTAAAAACGAAAGAAAACCCCAAAAGCCATAGATCCACACCAGAAGTCCCCCTAAACCTACCTGATGTTCTCCAAAACCCACAATTTACAATTTTTCACCAGGATGACCAACATGAACCAAACGAAAACCCAAAACGAGACACCAAAACACGTCAGAAACACCCCAAAAATAAAGGGATCACCCATAAACTGGAAGAAAATCCCCAAAAAGCACGGATCCAATCCCAAAACCACCCTAAACCTACCTGATGTTCTCCAAAACCCACAATTTACCATTTTCCACCACGATGACCAACGAGTACACAACAAAACCCAACGGAGACCCCCAAACACCTCAAAAATTTCCCAAAAAAGAACGGGACCACACCAAGAAACAGAAGAAAACACCAAAAAACATGACTCTGCCCCAAAAGTCCCCCTAAACCTACCTGATGTTCTCCAAAACCCACAATTTACCCTTTTTCACCATGATGACCAACAAGAACCCAACTAAAACCCAACGGAGACCCCAAAACACGTCATAAACACCCCAAAAAAGAACAGGATCACCCAAAAAAAAACAGAAGAAAAGACCAAATACCATGAATCCACCCCAAAATTCCCCTAAACCTACCTGAAGTTCTCCAAAACCCACAATTTACAATTTTCCACCACCATGACCACGGAAAACCCAAGGAATACCAACGGAGACCCCAAAACACGTCAAAAACACCCCAAAAAAGAACGGGATCACCCCCAAAAACGAAAGAAAATCCCCCAAAACCATAGATCCAATCCCAAAACCAACCTAAACCTACCTGATGTTCTCCAAAACCAACAATTTACCCTTTTCCACCATGATGACCACGGAAAACGCAACGAAACCCAATGGAGACCCAAAACACGTCAAAAACACCCCCAAAATGAATTGGATCACCCCCCCCCCAAAAAAAAAAAAAAAAACCAGAAGAAAACCCCATATATCATGAATCCACCCCAAAAGTCCCCCTAAACCTACCTGATGTTCTCCAAAACCCACAATTTACACTTTTCCACCATGATGACCACGGAAAACACAACGAAAGCCAACGGAAACCCCAAAACACGTCAAAAACACCCCAAACAAGAACAGGATCACCCCCAAAACCAAAGAAAACCCCAAGAAGCACGGATCCAATCCCAAAAACACTCTAAACGTACCTGATGTTCTCCAAATCCAAATGTCCACTCCCAACCACCATAAAACCCATTAGGAACTCAACGAAACCCAACGGAAACCCCAAAACACGTCAAAAACACCCCAAAAAAGAACTGGATCAGAAGAAAAAACACCAAAAACTATGAATTTCCCCGCAAAACCACCCTAAACTCACCTGATCTTCTTCAAAACCCACAATCCACTCCCATTTCCCTTAAGGACCAACGAGAATCCAACTAAAACCCAACGGAGACCCCAAAACAAGTCAAAAACACCCCAAACAAGAACAGGATAACCCCTAAAAAAGAAAGAAAACCCCCAAAAAAACATAGATCCACCCCAAAAACACACTAAACCTGCCTGATGTTCTCCAAATCCCAAAGTCAACTCCCAACAAACTTAAAACACATTAGGAAATCAACAAAACGCAACGGAAACCCCAAAACACGTCAAAAACACCACAGAAATAAGCGGGATCACCCCCAAAACCGAAAGAAAACCCTAAAAGCCGTTGATCCACCCCAAAAGTCCCCCTAAACCTACCTGATGTTCTCCAATACCCACAATTTACACTTTTCCAACATGATGACCACGGAAAACCCAATGAAACCCAACGGAGAACCCAAAACACGTCAAAAACACCCCAAAAAAGAACGGGACCACCCCAAAAACAGAAGAAAACGCTAAAAAAAAAACAGAAGAATTCCCCCAAAACCATAGATACACCACCCAAAAACACTTAAAAACACCTGATATTCTCCAAAACCCACAATTTACACTTTTCCAACATGATGACCAACAAGAACCCAACAAAACCTAACGGAGACCCAAAAACACATCAAAAACACCCCAAAAAAGAATGGGATCACCCAAAAAAAAACAGAAAAAAAAAACAAATACCATGAATCCACCCCAAAAGTCCCCCTAAACCTACCTGATGTTCTCCAAAACCCACAATTTACACTTTTCCAACATGATGACCAACAAGAACCCAACAAAACCTAACGGAGAACCCAAAACACGTCAAAAACACGCCGAAAAACAACTGGATCACTAGAAAAAAAACAGAAGAAAACCCTAAAAACCTTGAATCTGCCCCAAAAGTCCTCATAAACCTAGCTGATGTTCTCCAAAACCCACAAACCTTAACCTAACCCTTATCATAAGCCATACAACAACACTTACATGTGCACTTACGCTTGTACTTACCCTAGCAATTACTCGTACAATTACCCTTAACCTTACTATTAAGCTAACCCTAAACTTTACCCTTATCCTAACACTTACCCTTATCCT